>NC_142605.1:26144390-26445554 GCF_041222555.1 Hakea prostrata | reverse complement strand
AAATAATATCTAGAAATATCTAGCAATCTACCCTCCAATAAGGAAAGAACATAATAGGAAACTATATCTACCCAAATCCAGCCAATAGTCCAGATCTCCTCAAATAGATTTCTCCTCACAAGACATACAATATCCAAAGGTAGATCTCCTATCATCTAGACACCAGCCTAGTACACATCTGTGTATGCCACAATTTTCAAGTGTTCATGAGCTGAAATTCGATTTCCTTTTCCTAGAGTAGCCTTCAACTACCTTAAGATACGATATTATGCATCCCAAGTGTGAGGAGTAGAGACCCATATACTGGCTAAGAAAATTGACTGCAAATGTGATGTCTAATCTAGTACGAGACAAACGGATCAAGTTCCCTACTAACTTTTCATAACTTAGTTTTGTAATGGTTCTCCTACTTTTGCCATCAAGTGTAGGTTAGGTTCAATAGGAGTTTTTCCTGGCTTAAATCCTAACATTCTAGTCTCTACCACTGGTTCTAGAGTATGCTTTCTTGAGAAAGGGTAATACCATTGGCCAAATCTCCTTCTTTTGTCTACAAGTGTAGGTTAGGAAATAGAAGTTTCTTCTGGCATACATCCTAACATTCAAGTCTTCTTCCAGTATGTCTAGAGTAAACTTTCTTCAAGAGAGGGAAATACCATTGGCCAAATATGCAAATTCCAGCTCGAGGAAGTATCTAAGCTTCACCATGTCCTTGATCATAAATTCGGAACCTAAAAATTTCTTTGTGAGCTGCAATCTCATCCTCATTGCTCCCTTTGAGTACAATGTCATCCACTTAGACTAGAACTATCGTGGTACATGAATTTTCTTTCTTAATGAATAGCGTATGATCAACATTACTTTGCTTGTAGCCATTAGAAATCGTGGCCTCATGAAATCTTCCAAACAAAGACCTAGGCGACGGCTTAGCCTGTACAAAGCTCTCTTCAGCCTACACACTTTCCCAAGAGCCTCGATGGTAGCATACCCAACTGGCACATCAAAAAAACACCTCCAGTTGAAGTTCTCTATAGAGGAAAGCATTTTACACATCGAACTGCTCTAGGCTTCACCCGTTATAAGGCAATTGTCCCTAGAAGAACTCCAAAGCGGTGGCGTTGTTGCAAAACATGGGAGGGTATTCAATCAATAAAATAAGCTGCAGTAAGGTCCACATCTCCCCAAAAACATGGGAGCGCATGCATAGCAAACATAAAAAGTTGTCTATTCTTACCGATTCCAGATCTTTCTCTTCTATTGATTGCCCATGCTCCCTCCCGACCTCTAAATTCTTCCCTTATTTATTTATTTTTATATCATGGTTAAGAAGCCTAGTTAAGTTTGATCATCCTAACAATCCAAAAAGAAGACAAAATCCATCTAGGAGGGTTATGCAAGTGAGGACAAGCAATCTTCTCGCCGAGGTGCCATGCCCAAGATGAGAACCAACTGGGATCTTCCTCTACCCCCGATTCTCCCAAACAATCCGACCTTCCTAATTCATATGTCCCTTCACAATCTTCCAGTGCAAAACTTCTTCTATTACCCCCTGCTCCAACTCCCGAGGGGCTTTCGAAGTCCTTTCCCTTTTAAGCCTAATAAGAATAAATTGAAGGCCACCGCCCGAGCTGAACAGATGCAGAACAACGTACACCTATGCACATTGAATATATGCAAAATTCCCCCGAGCCTAGATTTCTACCCGTGCTCTCGACTTCTAAGGACCAAACCGATTCTTGAGGTACTTCAATTTTCTCGCGGGGGATTTGGCTCCTAAGAAAGGAAGAGAGAGCCAACGATCCCCTCGAGGGATTTTTCATTGTATATTTTTACGCCTCCCATTCCACTCTTTTTGTTGAAGTTGTTCATTGTCTTGGCCAACTTAGCCCGAAACAATTGGCTCAACATGATAGGGTTCGACAACTTTTGTTATAACCCGGTTGTTATCCCGAACTTCCGCTTATTTCACAATTCTTTATGCTCCACCCCCACCCCCAAAAGGGTTTGTATTACCTAGCCAAGCGGCCGTCTTGGAAGCTAGACCTCCAGGGTAACTTTATTGAACATGAGACCATCCCGTCCACCACCAAGAAGTGGAGGGAAATTTTCCTATTTTGTTGTCCTCTTTCCAGAGAACCTCTCATTACCGACTTTCAAAAGAGGACGAAAGAAGACCTCGAGGGGATGAACATAGTTTGAACTTTATCCCAAGGAGTTGGAGATTGTTTAGGAAATCAACCAGGTTGAGGGGGATTCTTGGGATGTCCATGAAATCAATCAATCTAGAAGATCCTAAAAAAGAGGTGGAGGCTTTAAAAGCTAAGAAGGGTACCTTAAAGCCAAGTCGGAACAAATAAAAGGAAGAAAGCCAAATCTCTGGAGAAGAAGCTCGGGAAAGGAAAGACAGAGGTTGATAAAACTACAACCATCCTCAATAAGTTGGAGGAGAAAAAGAAGTCCTTGGAAGAGTCGATTGAGACATTGAGTAGCACTCCCTTTGCCGTTCCACCGTACGGGGAAGTGCCCGATGAAGTGCGAGAGGAAGGTAACGAAGGAATATTTCAAAACTCCTTAGCTTCGAGAAACCGCAAAATGCCTCGTCTAGAGGGTTTACTTGAGCTTCCTTTCATACCAACTGCCAACCTCATGGAATTCACCGAACCCCCAGCAACACACAAAGAAGTACTTGTAGCAGACAACTTTACTCCGAACCCGAGGTTGAGGATGAGAGGAGTCTCGATGAAGTCAGCGCCGAAAAAGAAGCTCCTAATTCTGTTGATGCCATCGTTCAATTACAAGAACAAGTTCCAAATTTCATTTGCTCGGGAAATTTTGTTCTTTTCCGAGCCACCTTCGTATCTCTGGGGTTTGATCTCGAAAATTTTGGAAATGGAAAATTTGTTTCATTTTGTACAACACTGTCGTGAGCTAACCTTTAACCTTATGAACCGACTTCGCTTAATGCTTTCCTGTATTCTTGTGTAGATATTCTTCTTACCCTAGCCTTGAACGAAAGTTCCTATACTCGTATCTGAGTTACCACCCAACCTTTAGAAAACATCTGTTGCCGTCAATGTTTTTAAGCAAGTTAATATTAAAAAAAGTTGAGATACCGTTAGACATGGGTTACCATTCGGAAAGTTTCCCATGAGACTTGGTCATATGCTCCGCTTCAGGTTTGGTAGGTCTATTGCAAGCAAAGGTCCTCTCGAAAGGCCCTTCTAATAGATTGGCACGTTGATTGGAAGTTTTCTTTGATATGGTGCCAAAGGTTCTAAGCCTCTTATAGCACTTCCCCGATCGGATTACTGTTAACCCAGCCCAAACCTCGAATGATTGTTGATATTTCGGTGGTTTTGCAATGCTTTACATAGTTGATCCGGCTCCATGTTGGAGCAGTCCCCGTATGAGGTGCCAAGAATGACTAGGTTCATGTTTAGACGCATCATTTACACGAGGTGTTATGCCCATAATTTAATAGGTCACAAAGAAGTTTTACGGAAGTAATTGAATGTGTTAGAAAACAAGCTTTAAACAATCAAAATAGCAGTTGAACTTGAACAGAGAAAAGAGAGAAGAAGAAGAAGAGAAGAGAGATGAAGAACCAGTAGAAAAGACCTATGATTCTTAGCTAAAGAGTCTAGAATCACAGAACACTTTTATTTATAGCTTCTAATGAATCTAATACAACTTGAGAGACAAGTAATTGTCCTCTAGAAGAAGGAAACAAAATATTACAGCTTTAGTAACTTCCTAACTCCTAAAATAGGAAGTTCTGAAAATAGAAACAACACCAAAATAGAAACTATGCTTTCTAAAAACTTCCAAAACTTATGTAGCAAGATTCCCAACTTAGAAAGAGAAAATATAATCAAAACAATAGCATAATACTGTTCTTTTTACTGTTCACGTGAACAGTAAAAACACTGTTCACATGAACAGTAACGTGAAGAGTAACTCTCAAATTTACATATACTTCAACACTCCCCCTCAGGCCGGAGCATACAAATCTCCCATGCCCAGCTTGCAACAGATAGACTGAAAACTTGGTCTGAACAGAGCTTTGGTTAACAAATCAGCTAGTTGGTCAGTAGAGCTCACAAAAGGAGTTGCTATAAGCTTCTTCTTTACTGCATCACGCACAAAGTGACAGTCTACCTCTATATGCTTCGTTCTCTCATGGAACACTGGATTACTAGCAATGTAAGTGGCTGCCTGATTATCACAAAACATTTTCATAGGGGTAGAAACTGGAAATCCTATTTCCTCTAACAATGAACGAAGCCACATCAATTCAACAGCGGTGTGGGCCATAGCCCTATACTCAGCTTCAGCACTAGATCGAGCAATGGTGGACTGTTTCTTACTCTTCCAAGTCACAAGATTTCCACCAAGAAAAGTACAATAACCTGTGGTTGACCGGCGATCAATGATGGATCTAGCCCAATCTGCATCATAAAAGGCAACCAAGTCCACACTCCGATTTGGTCGATAGATGAGCCCTTTTCCGGGCACACTCTTGAAGTACCAAAGCACTCTCATCGCTGCATCCCAATGAGCCTTTCTAGGAGACTGCATAAACTGACTCAACACACCAACAGAATAAGAAATATCAGGACGAGTAACAGTAAGATAAATAAGTTTCCCAATAAGACTCCTGTAACGATGGACATTATCTAACAAGTCACCATCATCACGTCCTAACTTCAAATGAGTATCCATGGGAATGTCGCTAGGTTTAGAAGCAAGCATGCCAGGTCTCGATCAAAAGATCTAACACATACTTTCTCCTTTTTTACTGCGGATCACTTCAATCCCCAAGAAATATTGTAGATCACCTAAATCTTTGGTTTGGAAAGATTTTTGTAAGTGTGCCTTAACTGTATGGATTGCATCAACATCATTGCCTGAAAGGACAATATCATCAACATAAACTGCCATAATGACAACACAATCAGCTTGCCGTCTAACAAACATAGAGTGATCAGAATAACACTGTACAAAACCAAAAGACTCCACAGTCTTGCTAAATTTCTCAAACCAAGCCCGTGGAGACTGTTTGAGTCCATAAATCGCTTTATTTAGCCTGCAAACACGAACACTGTCCTCCCCCTGAGCAACATATCCGGGAGGTTGCTCCATATAAACTTCTTCATGAAGATCACCTTATAAGAATGCATTTTTTATGTCAAGCTGAAAAAGAGTCCAATCGTAATTCACAGCCAAAGATATCAAGACACGGACAGAATTAAGTCTTGCCACAGGAGAAAAAGTCTCAAAATAATCTACACCATATGTTTGTGTATAGCCCTTAGCCACCAAGCGGGCCTTAAGCCTTTCAACCGTACCATCAGAATGGTACTTAATAGTATACACCCACCGACAATGGACCACATCTTTCCCGGGAGGTAAGTTGACTAAAGACCATGTATGACGAGAATGTAAAGCATCCATTTCCACATCCATAGCGGCTTTCCAGCCAGGAATTTTAAGAGCTTCAGTATGATGGGTTGGAATATGAACGACAGACATAGACAAAGCAAGGCAACGAAAGCTAGGAGGGAGATGAGAGGTAGAAACAAAATTGGAAACAGGATAAACAATGTTAGAGTGTAAAGTGCAAGTACGAGTACCTTTCCTTAAAGCAATTGGTAAGTCATCTGAAGGCAGAGTGGGATCTCCACTAGAAGAATCCGGTGGAGAGGATGAAGAAGGAACATCCGTAGGGCCAGCTTCAGCTCCACTAAAGGAGAGCCGCCGCTAATATTGTTAGGGAGGAACTCTACTATCCACAATATGTTCCGGCAACTTATGTCTTCCCGATAAACCTGTAGAGGAACATTGCTAGTGGAAGGAACTAAAGAGGGAATAGGAGGAGTATCATCCAAAACACAATTTTCAACAGACACAGATTGACTTAGATAATAAGGAGTGTCTTCAAAAAAGGTCACATCCGCACTTGTAAATTGTTTGCGAAGAACCGGATCATAACAGAGAAAACCTTTTTGAGTGCGTGAGTACCCAGGAAAAATACACTTAATAGAACGGGGGAAAGTTTATCCAAAGGATGTGGTACGTGAACAAAACACACACAACCAAAAATTTTGGGTGGAACTGAAAACGGTTCTCTATTGGGAAAAACAATTGAAAAAGGAGATTTTTCAGAAAGCAAAGGCATAGGCATGCGGTTAATTAAATGACCAGCAGTCAAAATTGCATCACACCAGTAGCTATTTGGAACATTCATCTGAATCAAAATAGCGCGTGCAACCTCCAAGAGGTGACGATTTTTGCATTCAGCCACTCCATTTTGTTGGGGAGTGAATGAACAACTGGTTTGATGAATCATTCTAAGAGAATCACACAAGTTAGATATATCATGTTGCACATATTCTAAAGCATTATCGAGACCGAAAAATTTTAATAGGAAGAGAAAATTGAGTCCGAATTTCATGAATAAAACTTTTAAATGTAGTTAAGAACTCTGTCCGATCCTTTAAAAGATATAACCATGTAAGACGGGAGAAATCGTCCGCAAAAGTAACAAAATATCGAAAACATGCCTATTACTAATTCTACAAGGGCCCCAAATATCGGAATGAACAAGAGAAAATAAGGACTCACTACGAGAGATAGAGCGTGGAGGATAGGTGGCACGATGAGGCTTCCCTAACTCACACGCTTCACAATTTAATCTAGACATTGATTTAAAAGAAGGAAATAAAATTTTTAATCTAGGTAAAGACAGATGGCCTAAAACGACGGTGCCACCGGAGAGCATCTACACAATCATCGAAAAGAGCCGCAATAGGGGTAGCATAGTCCGGATAGTAGAGTCCGTTCCTTTCACACCCTCCACCAATCGTCTTCCTCGTGTGAAGGTCTTGGAAAACACAATAAGTGGGAGTAAAAGTCACAGAAGCAGTTTAGTGCTTTAGTTAATTGACTAACGAGATAATAAGTTAAAAGGAAAGTTAGCAACATGAAGTACGGATGATAAAGTAAGAGAAGGTGTAGGAGAAACACTTCCGAGGCCTAGAATAGGTGTGGAAGTCCCATTAGCTATGACAACAGAATTTTTAGTGGTAGATTTAGAAAAAGAGCTAAAAAGTGATGACTTACTAGTCATATGGGAAGAGGCCCCTGAATCGATGATCCAAGGGGTGGGAGTAGAAGTGAGAAGTGCTGTGTTACCTGCATGAGAAAGTGTGGCACCAGAAGTACTAGTGGATGTGGAAGCACTAGTTTCAATATTTTGTAATCGGTGAAGGATTTGGCTTACATCATCTCTTAGAGTCTTAGACAAGTCCCCCGAAGAACCAAAACCACTATCGTAGTTTGCAACAGTATTAGTACCACCATTAGAAACGGCATGATTGGCAAGGTGCTTGGCCCACTCTGGTTTTCCATGTTTGGCCCAATAAGCTTCCACTAAGTGCCCAGTTTTACCGCAATGAGTACAAAGTCGAGATGTCTTATCAGACAGTTGAACACCACGACCTCCATAAGACCTACTAACTCCCCCTGAACCACGACCACGACCTCGTCCCCTTCCATAAGAGGTAGTGAAGGCTGAATTTTCTCCTTTAGAATATTTTTTTGGAGAACTCCCCTTCGAGCAAGGCAATACGTTGAAGTCTAGAATATGCTTCACTAAGATTAGGGACATGCTCACCAAGCAAGATGTCCTTTGACAGATTTCAGTTCAGGGTTCAATCCTGCAAGAAACTTAGACACAAAAAATTCATTCCGTTGGGCCTTAAGCTTCTCTATATCAGTGGTGAGAGGTTGAAAGACATTCAACTCCTCCATCATGCCTTTTAAGGAGTTGTAATAATCCTGCAGAGACTTGTCAGCTTGCTGAAATTGAAATAGTTTTTCATAAATACTAAAAATCCGAGTCATATTTTTAGCTTGGGAATAAGTCTCTTGCAAATCATCCCATATTCCCTTTGCAGTCTTATGGAACATAACATTCGTGGCATTATCAGGTTCCATACTATTCCACATCCAAATTTTAATGATTGCATCATCTTGGATCCAACTAAAATAAGATTTGTTAGTCTCAGCAGGAGGTTCATCCTCAATGAACTTAAGCTTACCTTTTGCAAGTATGTATCCGAACCGCTTGTGACCACAAAAAGTAATTAGAACTACCTTTGAGCTTGATAGATGTAATTTGAACGTTTACATGATCTCCTTGAGATCCTTTTGATTTAGCCGTACTCATGATTGAGTCACGTGTAAGTGAAGACATTAAACTGAGGTAGATATCACTCAAATCAGTTTTCCAAAACTTGAAGTAGAAAGAACACACAAAAAAATTCTGCAACCTAAGAACATAATAGGAGAAAAAAGAGGTAACAAAGGTATTCAAGTTCGAACGTGTAAGAGTAAGGTAATAGGTAGAGAAGATCAGTTCACATGAATATCTGATCTAACAGTCCATAATATATAGCATTAGGTGGCTGCACACCAAGGAAACAGAAGAAAAAAAAAAAAAAAAAAAAGAATTTCAGAAGAGAATATTAAGAACAACACTATTTTGATTCAAAAAAGCTCTGATGCCATGTTAGAAAACAAGCTTTAAACAATCAAAATAGCAGTTGAACTTGAACAGAGAAAAGAGAGAAGAAGAAGAAGAAGAAGAGAAGAGAGATGAAGAACCAGTAGAAAAGACTTGTGATTCTTAGCTAAAGAGTCTAGAATCACAGAGCACTTTTATTTATAGCTTCTAATGAATCTAATACAACTTGAGAGACAAATAATTGTCCTCTAGAAGAAGGAAATAAAATATTACAGCTTTAGTAACTTCCTAACTCCTAAAATAGAAAGTTCTGAAAATAGAAACAACACCAAAATAGAAACTATGCTTTCTAAAAACTTCCAAAACTTATGTAGCAAGATTCCCAACTTAGAAATAGAAAATATAATCAAAACAATAGCATAATACTGTTCACGTAAACAGTAAAAGCTGTTTTTACTGTTCACGTGAACAGTAAAAGCATTGTTCACATGAACAGTAACATGAACAGTAACTCTCAAATTTACATATACTTCAACAGAATGTTTACAATTCTGTTGGTACTACTTCAAATTTACTGAATTCATAGATCGATCAATATGCTTCCCGGCTCTGAATCTTTTAATCGTTACGTTCTTGGCATTGTTCCCTTGTCGACTACATATAGCCCTTCCCACGTTGCGCTTAAGTTTCCTTAATTTTTCAAATATGAAGACCCGAACTTTGTTGTACAAGATCACTAACTGCACCTCCGGTTCTTGACTTGGGTGTGGTAATATCCCCTTACTCTTTTTTGATACCTTTGGTTCTTGTAGCATGCCATGTTACACAGATCTAGAAAGTCTAGGTTGACCCTCAGTCCCTATTCGTTTGAGTCTTCGATATAGTCCTGATACCTTTTTTACCCGGTTAGGACATTGACCAGAGTAAGCACCTTAATTTTGAATGTCAATCAAAAAGGTGTCTCGCTTTGTTGGGTTTCGGCTTGCTGTCCGGTATGAAAAGAAAAGACTTGGTAATTCCTCTAACAACGCTCGGTTTGTCAATTCCACTTTGTTATTGCTCCGTGGGTAGGCTATCGATGACTAACGATGCTAAATATGATATCTGGTATAGAATATCCCGAATCCTGCTACCTCAAATTGCTTATCAATATCTATTATTAGCACCTTTGGGATTCCGAACCAGTAGATGAACTTGCCTTCATAAAATTTATCCATATGCTTTTCAAGAATAGTTGTTACGGGCTTGGCCTCGACCCACTTATATCCATTCCCCACATGCGAACGTGGTCACGCTTAAGATGGGAATCAATGGTACTATTGGGACCCTTGGGAGTTGGGACTAGAACATGATTTTGACATTGCTTGCATTTCAGCATGGTCGGTCAATAGAGTCTCGACCTCAAAATCATTTGTGCTAACATTCTCCCGCTTATATGAGCTCCACATATCCCCTCACAGACCTCAGCGAGTGCATTCTAGGCATGTGAGGGTCCCACACATTTTAGAAGTGGCTTCTAAAATGTTCGCCTGTAAAATTGGTAATCTAGAATGGTAATCCTTGCCGACTGATTCAAGGATCGGGTCCATCCAACTTTACTTGGGCAAGACACCCCTTATATATACCCCTGAGTCGAGCATTTTATATTTCGGGGAGGCTAACGAAGATAACGTCTCTGTTTCCTTATTTTATTTCCGAGGGATTTGTTTCATAACTACACGATCAAAATTGGCTCGGTATTGTTCCACCTTTGATAGATACATGGCCACCTAATTCCCCTTAGCCTAATTTTCTCCATTGATTTGATTTACCATTAAATGTGAATCGGTTCTCACCTCCACCTCCTTAACTCTTAATACTTGGTAACCTTAAGGACCTACCAAAATTCTCTCGATTTGATTTACCACAGGCTATGAATCCCTTCTCACCTCCAGCTCTTTAACTTTTAATGTTTGGTAACCTCGAGGACTTGCCAATATCACTTCATATTCGGCTTCAATAGTTGAAGCCTTGAAGTTGAATCTTAAAGCATAGCTGACTTCTTAAAGTTAATCATGCCCTATATCTCGTGTTATTACTAGAGGCGTTATATAGAGGATCCAGGACATAAACTGAGTCTATTAATTTACAAGTAGAGGGACACTACTTTCATCAACAAAGTCAAGAAGTACTTGTGCCTCTATAGCCGGTCAAAGCCTAAAATCGATCTAATACTCGCTCGCCTTGAGACGACTAGATGCCCAATCGCCCGGCAACATCTCGGTAAGTGGAAAATTCTCTTCAAAGAGAAATCAGACATTTTCACGATCGGGTGCACTTAGAAGTAAGGTCTCAACTTCCAAGAGCCCATTAATAGGGCCAACGCTTGCTTGTCAACCCTCAAATATCTTGTCTATGTATAAATAAGCGTATGGCTTATGTAGTAGATCGGCTTCAGGGCACCCCATCCTTCACCAAAACTGTGTTCACGACAACTTGGGAAACTACTAGATATATGAGAACTCCTCCGACAATTGCCTTGCATACACTAGGGGATTCCCAAGTGCTTTTCTAAGCTTTTTAAAGGGCCATTGGCATTCGTCCGTCCCTAGATTCACACCTTACTTCCCGATTGTTTAGAGGGCATTAAAGAATGAATTGCATTTTTCATCTACCCAGGCAAAGACACGATTCAATGCAGCTACTCTTCCAGTAAGGCATTGGATGTCTCGTATAGTTTTAGAGGGCCGCATTTGAACCAAGGCTTTAATTTTTTTCGAAACGATACCCCCTTACGAAACAATAAAACCAAGAAACTTCCTGAATGATACCCCGAACGCACATTTTTTTGGATTTAACCACATTTGGTAGGTCTCGTAGTACATCAAACACAAGTTTGCCACATGTTCACGACCGAGTGA
Source organism: Hakea prostrata (assembly GCF_041222555.1). Taxonomy (NCBI): domain Eukaryota; kingdom Viridiplantae; phylum Streptophyta; class Magnoliopsida; order Proteales; family Proteaceae; genus Hakea; species Hakea prostrata. Next base: position 26,434,130 of record NC_142605.1, on the reverse strand, counting down.
GTCTTTCCACGAGCATATCGTCCACAACCACTTCCATGTTCCGCCCGATCTGCTCCCTAAAACTTTTATTCATGCCCTTAGGTAAGTTGCTCCTGCATACTTTAATCCAAATGGAATTACTCGATAGTAGTGGCTTTCTAGGCAAGTCATGAATGAAGTGTGCTTCTCGTCATCTAGGTTCATTAATATCAGCTTGTACCTTGAGTAAGCGACCATAAAGCAGAGCACTTCATTAGCTATTGGCTTTCTAGGCAAGTCATGAATGAAGTGTGCTTCTCGTCATCTAGATTCATTAATATCAGCTTGTACCTTGAGTAAGCAACCATAAAGCAGAGCACTTCATTAGCTATAGTTGCATCAATGTGGAGGTCAATTCTAGACAATGAGTAGCAATCTTTTGGGCACACTTTATTGAGGCCTATATAGTGTGCACATTCTCCACTTCCGGTGGGGCATTCAATCGGCACAAGAAAAACCAATTGTTCTAGCTCTCAACGTCCCCTCGAATTTTATCGTGCTTTTTTAGAGAAAAGTTTCGCCTTTTTTGAATGACATGGAATTCTGTATCCATAGTTTTTGTTCTCGTACCCTTCTATCTATCTCGGGTATATCCTAAGATGACCAAGCTATAATGTCGAAATTACTCAGCAGGAATCCATTAATTCTTTACGGAAAAATTTGGGCCGCTTAGACCCTATCATCGTCCCTCGAACTAGAATGTTAAGGTGTCGCAAAATCCACTCTAACTTCTTGAATGGTTCGCCCTTTGCCAGTTCTCTTTATCCTGATCATTGAGAGCCTCATTGGACAATGTTTTTATGAATCTTTGAGACCTACGCTTCTATGTTAGGTAGTTAACGTAGCAGTTTTGAAATGGCCAGGTTAGACGTGCGTTTACCAACTTTAGCCTCAGTCGAGAACCCGTATAAGTGCGCCTTGTAAGCGATCATCATGTCATCCTCAAGTTTCAGCCATTGAAATCCTTTATACGACAGTAGGTCAAATGAAGACCAGTAACCACAAGAACCCGATGAATTGCATCATCATGTGAGGCCAAGAAACCTTTTAGATCTTTATCCGTAAATTTTATTGGTTTTGGACAAGATTCATTTCGTCTCCTCCTGGGCAAATGCATTGCCCCTACAAATCGGGCCAAATATAACATAAATGGGCGTTCTCTCCCAATCTGATCCTTTCTTCGGATTCCGCGAGCTTAAAGATCTAAGCCTTTTACGTTCCTTGGGAGGTGATTTTCCCGGGACAGTCATGGGCTTTTGACATATTGGTGCACCTGCCTTCCGTTCCTTGGGAGGTGATGACCATAATCTTAATGTAACTGCCAATATTGGTTCACATCTCGGTCTACAGGCCTAAAGTGAAGTTTGTTGAGCCACCATGAGACCTTATTCCGGAACTACATCAAAATTTCAAGCGGCTTAGTATTGAGTGTGCATACCCATCTATTTTGAGGTTTTTACCTCACATGCTTTTTCCATTAGTCACCTGGGTGGAAATTTCAACATCAAGATTTCGAGTGCTAGCATTAGTAGGCATGGCACTTCATCGAAGAGCTTCAAGTACTCCCATGTTGATTCTCCTGGCCTTGTCCGATAGCGAAAAGGCTTTTATACATTATTTTACTCCCGATTCAACTTCGAACGAGCAATGACACTCGTTAACCGGTTCTCAAAAATTGTGGTCATTTGGCCCAAGGACTTCTGTCCTAGGATTTTGTTGGATGATGTGACTTGTGTTGTTTGGTCCCTGGCTGGTTGCTCGTCTTGCCATTACTTGTCGTTTCCCACAAACAGCGCCAAACTGTTGAGTTTGACCAATGTCCTAACTGTCTAGAAGGCTAATCCAACAATTGAATAGTCAGCAGAGAGCTGGCTAAAATGTCAATAAGCTGCCTCGGAAGATTAAGTCAGTTGAGGATCAGACGAAGGCACCGAGAGAAGCTTGCTCAAAAGATTCAGAATAAAAATAAGTTTTTTCTCTCCATACCTTATGGGTGTGACTCCATATTTATACCGTGTGAGTCACCTACTTTGTTATCAACGAGATCTTGCGCATGTGCCTAATGTCTACGGGATTTTGTTCCTTTTCGTCTAGATTCGTTCCCTTATCCACACTATTAGAGGCATCTTCCCAAAAGTGCTTTCGTTAAATAGGATAACTCCTCGACACAGCTATTAAGGTTTTGTCAATGGATCAGGCTGCTACCCAGATAATAAGCCAAGTTGATTTTATTCGTATCACAAAACCAAAGCCATGTTTGATCCAAGATTTTAGCTAATCGTCTCACCTTGAAATCTCTAAAGAGGAATGGGGTTTTCCTTTTCAATCCCTTTGTACATCCTTAAAAAGCTTAAAAAAACAAGTAATCATCTCATTTGGCATCGAACCTATGTCCAACTCACTATATAGATACCGCTCCCAAAACTTCTCTCCCTCCGACAATGCGACATTGAAGGGTGAACCACAAATGTATCTCCCAAGTACTCTCTTCTCTCACTTCGGCAATGCATGATTGAAGGGTGTACCACAAATGTATCTCCTAAGTACTCCCCATACCTAACTTCCTTCGCTGCTCAATAAGCATTGTCAAGCCTTATTTGATCCAAGACTTTAGCTCATCATCCCGCCCTCAAATCATTGTAGGCGAATGATATTTCCCTTTTGATTCATCTTGCATCTTTAGCGACCTTCCTAACAAAAATTGCCAGCTCATTCGGTATCATTACAGAGATCTATTCGACTAATAATACAAGATATCAACCAACATACTTTAAAGCTCCAAACCTTATCTAGGGTACCTAACCTCACAAATTTTAATAGTTGTTGGAGTGAGAAAATCATCGAGGATCACTGGTCTATGCTTTATTTATCTCATTGATCATTTTTTATGTATCCATTTAGATCACCACCTATGATAATCTTACCCTCTTCATGAATTACCACCACCAGTGCTTCCATCTGTACCAAAAAACATAACTTAGTGATTTAGTCCTGTCCAACTTAAGGTCCATGTGCACTGATTGTGCTCATCACACCTTTCTCCAACACAATCCTTGATGCATAAAATCCTACGGCCAAATATTTTAGCATCCACCAAATCTTTCTTTAGCTCAACAACCCATCTCATCTGGCCTCAAATCAATGTCCTCCTCAAAGCTCAAATATTCCATGTTCGAGTACTTCATTGGTAAAATCTAGAACCCCTAGTCAATGCAATTTAATTAGGCTCTCCCCTTAATCACTTTAAAATCCTTACACAATAGTTTAATAAACATTTTATATAGAAAAAAATCAATTTGACAACTATGATGTCCACATTTGAACATAACTAAATGATCTTCCTTACACTTTCCTCTCCCCAAAAACCATATCCTACAAGTCATAGTTGTAGCCGACGCCAAGGCGTCCTGCAATTCTTTCAGTCAGGTAGTCCTAGTGATGCCTTGTCCTCTTTCTTGGCGTCACCTTTGTTTTTCTTATTCTCCACCCTCTCGCCTCGACCATGTCACCTTGACAACTATGCTAGCGTACACTTTTATATGCTCTATAAAGCTACTCCTCCCAACAATTCTCCTCTAGGAATTGTTTTCTTCTACAGTAGGGCCACGCAGACCTTCACCATTACATCTCTCGGTCTAGCAGTCCATCAACAAAGGTTGAACTACAAAGTATTTGTTGATTATTCCCCAACTCCGTTTAACTTTGCCACTTCTAGATAAACATTGCCAAGCTTATTTGCTCTAAGAGATTAATGTCCCACCCTCAAATCATTGTGGAAGAACAGCATTTCTCGTTCGATACATCCTATACAACATGATGAACCATCCAAACATAGGTTGCCATCTCATTAGCCATATTCCAGAGTTCACTTAACTTCACAAGTAAAACATATCAAGCAATATCCTTTCAACCTCCGCAACCTTATCCGTGGATACTCTCTCACATATTTTAAGAGATACAACAATGAGATAATCAAACATAATCACTAAAACATGCTTTGTGGTTAGGCTCATCAATGGCATCCTATGTAGTCCTTACATCACAATCAGTTAGACGTCCTAGTTAGGACAAAATTTAATTGGCTGCTACGAATCCATCAAAAGGAAATGAAATGATTTTCTCCATTCCTACTATTTGTTCTGACAACAAAATTAAAAGCAAGAGCAACACAAAAAACTGAGTCTTTATTCTTTCCTCTGCCCAAAAACAATATCCTCCATGCATGCATTCTTATCTCTTTAATATTGCATCATATGACCATTTCGATCACCCCTGAGGATAACTTCTACCACCAAGTCATCCATACGCTCCCAAGAACGTAACTTACCACTTTACTCTTGTCCAACTTGAGGACGAGGTTCCTTTTCTATGGATTTTGATTAAATTCAAATGCCTCGTCTAGAGGGTCTACCTGAACTTCCTTCCATACCAACTGCCGACCTCATGGAATTCACCGATCCCCCACCAACACCCAAAGAAGTACTTGTAGCAGAGGGCTCTACTCCAAACCCGAGGTTGAGGATGAGAGGAGTCTCGATGAAACCAGCTCCTAATTCTGTTGATGCATTGTTCAATCACCAGAACAAGTTCCAAATTTCTTTTGCTCGGGAAACTTTGTTCTTTTCCGAGCCACCTTCGTATCTCCGGGGTTTGATCTTGATAATTTTGGAAATGGAAAATTTGTTTCATTCTGTACAACATTGTCGCGATGAAGCCAGCGCCTTAAAAGAAGCTCCCAATTCTGTTGATGCCATTGTTTAATCACCGGAACAAGTTCCAAATTTCTTTTGCTCGGGAAACTTAGTTCTTTTCCGAGCCACCTTTGTAACTCCGGGGTTTGATTCCGATAATTTTGGAAATGGAAAAATTTGTTTAATTCTTTACAACATTGTTGTGAGCTACCCTATAACCTTATGAACTGACTTCGCTTAATGCTCTCCTCTATTCTCGTGTAGATATTATTTTGACCCCATCCTTGAACGAAACTTCATGTACTCGTATCGAGTTACTACCCAACCTTTAGAAAACATCTGCTGCCATCAATGTTTTTAAGCATGTTAATATTAAAAAAGGTGAGATATCGTTAGACCCGGGTTACTGTTCGGAAATTTTACCAGGAGACTTGATCATATGCTCCGCTTCAAGATTGGTAGGTCCATTGCTCCCAAAGGTCCTCTCGAAAGGCCCTTCGTAACAGATTGCCACGTCGATTGGAAGTTTTCTTTGAAATGGTGCCAAAGGTTCTAAGCCTCTTATAGCACTTCCCCGATCGGATTACTGTTAACCCAGCCCGAACCTCGAATGATTGTTTATATTGTTGTGGTTCTGCAATGCTTTACACTTTTGATCTTGCTCCATGTTGGAGGAGTCCCCATATAAGGTGCCAGGAATGACTTGGTTCATGTTTAGATGCATCATTCATAAGAGGAGTTATGCCCATAATTTAACAGGTCACAAAGCAGTTTTATGGAAGTAATTGAATGCTTACAATTCAATACATAGTACTTCAAATTTACTGAATTCAAGGATCGATCAATAGGCTTCTCAGCTCTGAATTTCTTAATCAGTACGCTCCTGGCATTGTTCCCTTGTCGACTACATATGATCTTTCCCATGTTGCGCTCAATTTTCATTAATTTTTCAGATTTGAAGACCCGCACTTTGTTTTACAAGATCACCCACTCGCACCTCGGTACTTAACTCGGGTGTGGCAATACACCCTTACTCTTTTTTGGTACCTGTGGTTCCTGTAATCTGCCATGTTACGCAGATCATCTAGAGAGTCTAGGTTGACCCTCATTCCTAGTTCGTTTAGTCTTCGATATAGTCCCAATACCTTTTTTACCATGTTAGGACACCTACCAAAGAAAGCACCTCAATTCCATACGTCAATTGAAAAGGTGTCTTGCCTATTGGGGTTCAGCTTGCCATCCAGTATGAGAAGAACGGACTTGGTAAATCCTATAACAATGCCCAGTTTGTCAATTCCACTTTGTCATTGCTCAATGGGAGGTCTACTGATAACTAACGATGTTAAATATGAAATCTTGTACAAAATGTCTCAAATCTGGCTCCCTCAAATTGCTTACCAATATCTATTCCTAGCACCTTTGGGATTCCGAACCGGTAGACAACCTTGCCATCATAAAATTTTTCTATATGCTTTTTAGTAATTGTCGTTACGAGCACGACCTCGACCCACTAATATCCATTCCTCACAGGGCAAAGGGGGTCGCGCTTAAGATGGGAACCCTTGGGAGTGGCGCAGGATTTTGACATTGCTTGCATTTCCGCACATACTCAAGCACATCTTGCCACATGCTTGGCTGATAGAGTCCCGACCTGAAAATCATTTGATGCCAACATTCTCCCGTTTATATGAGCTCCACATATCCCCTCACAGACCTCAGCAAGTGCATGCTAGGCATGTGAGTGTCCCACACATTTTAGCTATGGCTCTTTCAACGATCGCCTATAAAATTGGTAATTTAGAATGGTAATCCTTGCTGAACGATTCTAGGATTGGGTCCATCCAGCTTCACTCCCTCTTAATTTCCATCGACTCGATTTCCTCTATGCTCGAGCAAGACACCTCTTCTATATATACTACAGAGTCAAGCGTTTTATATTTCGCGGAGGCAAACGGAGATAGATTCTTTGCTTCCTTATTTTCTTTTCGAGGGATTTGTTTCATAATTAAACGATCAAAATCCGCTCGATATTGTTCCACCTTAGATGGATATTTGGCCTTCCGTTTCCCATTAGCCTCATATTCTTCTTTGATTTGATTCACCACTAGTTGTGAATCGCTTCTCACCTCCACTTTCCTAACTCTTAATGCTTGGTAACCTCAGGGACCTACCAATATTCTCCCCTGATTTGATTTACCACTAGTTGTGAATCCCTTCTCACCTCCAGCTCCTAAAATCTTAATGTTTGGTAACCTCGAGGACTTGCCAATACCGCTTCATATTCGGCTTCAATAGTTGAAGCCTTGAAGTCGAATCTTGAAGCATAGCTGACTTCTTAAAGTTAATCATGCCGTAGATCCCGTGTTACTACTAGAAGCGTTATATAAAGGATCCAGACATAAACTAGAGTCTTGCAAGTAGAGGGACATTACTTTCAGCAACAAAGTCAGCAAGTACTTGTGCCTTTATAGCTGGTCAAGGCTTGAAATCGATCTAATACTCGCTCAGCTTGAACAACTAAGTGCCCAATCGCTCGGCCACATCTCGGTCAATGGAAAATATACTTCAAAGGAAAATTTCTCATTACCACGATAGGTTGCTCTTAGAAGTAAGGTCACAACTTTCGAGAGGCCTTTAATAGAGCCAGCGTTTGCTTGTCATCCCATAAGAGGTCATCATGTCAACCTTTGAAATTCCTTATACGACAAAGGGTCGAGTAACAACTTGGTATCCAAAAGAACCCGATGAACCTTCCAGCTTGGCATAATCATGTGAGGCTAATAGAAGTTTTAGATCTTCATCCATAAATGTTATTGGTTTTGGACAAGATTCGTTTCTTCTCTTCCTAGGCAAACACACAGCCCCCAACAAATCGGGCCAAGTATAACATAGACGGGCGTTCTCTCCCGATCTGCTTCTTTCTCCGGATTCCGCAGGCTTGAAGATCTAAGCCTTTTCTGTTCCTTGGGAGGTGATTTTCCCCGGACAGTCTCCGAGCGTTTGACATATTGGCGCAACTACCTTCCGAGATTACCTTCTTTTATTTCTAACAGACAGTGCCAAATTGTTGAGTTTGACCAATGACCCAACCGTCCAGAAGGCTAATCCAACAATTAAATAGTCAGCAGATGGCCGGCTAAAATGTCAGGAAGCCGAGCGAACTTGCTCAAAAGATTCATAATAAAAGTAAGTTCTTCTCTCCTAACCTCATGGGTGTGACTCCACATTTATACCGCGTGAGTTATCTATTTTGTTACCGACGAGATCTTGTGCATGTGCCTAATGTCTACGTAATTAGGCTCCTTGCTGGAAGGTTCCTTTTCGTCTAGATTCGTTCCCTTATTCACATTATTAGAGGCATCTTCCCATAAGTGCTTATGTTAAATAGGGTAACTCCCCGACCCAGCTGTCAAGGGTATTGGTGGGGATTTTGACATCATTAGATTCTCCCAGTTGGTGGCAGCACCCTGGATCTTGTCACGATGGATGACTTCAATGCCTGCATTGATGACTCAGATATAGCTGACCTCCGTTGGTCGGGCCACCCCTTACTTGGCATGACCGTCGTTCAAGTTCGGCCAGGATAGGCTCTAAGTTGGATCACTTCCTAGCGAATCCTTTTTGGCTATCTTCTTTCCCTTTCTCTGATGCCTCCTTCTCTATCTCCAATATATTCGATCACTCTCCCTCTTTTGTCCAGCTCTTGCCGCTCGCCTCCTTTGGTCCAATGCCGTTCAAATTCTTTGATATGTGGACTACGGACCCTTCTTTCGCTCCCACTATTCTTGAAGCTAGGTCCAAACTGGTCCACTGTCACTCCCTCCCTCTTGTTGCCTTTGCTCGCAAGCTTCGCAACACTAAGGAAGCCCTCCATTCTTAGAACTCTTTCGGAAAAATCACTTCCAGGGTTTCCTTTTGCCGATCAAGTCTTCAGCTCACTCAATCCCTTCTCCAAAATGACCCTTCCAACCCCATCCATGCTGAGAATGAAAGATCTCCCCACTGAGCTTTCATCCCTCCTCTCCTCTAAAGAAAGTTTTCTCCGTAAAAAAGCCAAAATCAAATGGTTCGATTTGGGGGACTCCAATTCTACCTATTTCCATCGATCCCTTAAGGCCCGAAACAACTTCAATTCCATCCCCTCCCTTGTCACAAATAACGGCACTTGCATTTCCTATCCCACTAGCAAAAAAGCGCAGATCGTCTCCTTTTTCTCCACCCTTCGCTCTTTCCCCTCTCTTCCTCCCTGGCGCCCCCTACCCCAAACCTCATTAATAAAGTCATTGATCCTTCCTTCGTCTCCTCTCTCTATGCTATCCCTTCCACGGAAGAAATCCTTTTTGCCATTCGATCCCACAAGTCCAATAAATCCCCGACGTCTGATGGCTCTAGTATGGGTCTCTTCCTTGCCTTTCGGGATTTCATTGAGAATGATCTTGTCCATGCCATCCTTAGCTTCTTCTTTACCCCTTCCCAACTCTATTCCATTAATCAAACTTTCCTTTGTTTCATCCCCAAGAAGCAAGGAGCCTTTTCCCACTCTGACTTCCGCCCCATCTCCCTCTGGAATCTCATCTGCAAATTCATCTCTAAAGTCCTTGCGAATAGGCTCAAATTGACTCTCCCATGCCTTTTGTGTCCGAATCAGTCAGCCTTTCTCTAGGGCCGTACCATTGTGGATAACAATATCCTTTGTGCGCAAATTGTTCGTGGCTTTGATAGATCATCCCACTCCCCGGCTGCACTCCTTAAGTTTGATCTCCATAAAGCCTTTGACTCCAATTGCTAGGATTTCATTAGTGATGTCCTCCTTTCCATGGGCTTCCCTCACCCTTTCATCTGCTGAATAGAAGCCTGCATCTCCATTCCCCAATTCTCCATTATTGCCAACAAATCCCCAACAGGATTCCTTCCCTATGGTATATCTTAGCCTCCCGCTCATCCACGGTAGGCTCACTGGCCACCACTACCTTCTAATGCTTGACAATATTCATAAGAAATTGCATCTTTGGAAGGGCAAGCTTTATATCCTTTGCTGGTCGAGTGGTTCTCATCCGTTCTGTGCTCCAGTCCACCTATCTCCACTAGTGCGGAATCTTCTCCTTTCCCAAGTCCACCATCCATGCGATGGAATCCTTATTCTATGCCTTCCTTTAGAAAGGGTAGGAAGCCTCTCGCTTCATCCACCCAGTCAGTTAGGTGGGTTTATTCTTATCTTCTCTAGTCGGATTCCTTCTGGACTATTCTTATGCCCTCCAATCCTTCATGGGTTTGGACGAAAATCCTTCTTCTTTGCCCCCGTGCTAACTCAGCTATCTCTATCTCCATCTCTACTAGCTCTTCCACTTCCTTTTGGCTTAACCCCAGGCATCCAATGAGCATTCACTATAACCACTTCGATCCCCGTACTATCTGACACCCGTATCCCCAAAACCACCCCTTGTCGGCCTTCATCTCAAATGGATCCTTTGCCTCCTAAGCCTGATGAGAATAAATTGAAGGCCACCGCCTTGACCCGAACACAGGCAGAACCACGAACGCTTATGCACATTAATTATATGCAAAATTCCCCGAGCCAAACTTCTACCCGTGCTATCTCACTTCTATGGACCAAGACCGATTCTTGAGGTACTTCAATTTTCCCGAGGGGGATCCGGTTCCCCAAGTAAGGAAGAGAGAGCCAACGATCCCCATAAGGGATTTTTCACCGTATATTTTGGTGCTTCATTTGGGGGTTACACCTCCCATTCCACTCTCTTTTCGTTGAAGTTGTTCATTGTCCCAGCCAACTTTAGCCCGAATAGTTTGCGCAACATGATAGGGTTCGACAAATTTTGTTATAATTTGGGCGTCATCCCGATCTTCTGCCTATTTCACATTTCTTTATGCTCTGCCCCAACCCCTGAAAGGGTTGGTATTACCTAGACAAGAGGCTGCCCTAGAAGCTTGACTTCCAGGGTAAATTTATTAAACACGAGCCCGTCCCATCCACCACCAATAAATGAAGGGAATTTATCATATTTTGTCATCCTCCTTCCACCGGGCCTTTCATTACGAACTTTCAAGAGTTGATATCTGGTACAAAATGTCCCAAATCCTGCTCCCTCAAATTGCCTACCAATATCTGTTACTAGCACCCTTCGGATTCCGAATAGGTAGATGACCCATATGCTTTTCAGTAATTGTCGTTACAGGCTGGGCCTCGACCCACATGGCGAAGGAGGGACTAGCGCATGATACATTACTATTGGAACCCTTGGGACTAGCGCATGATTTTGACATTGCTTGCATTTTCACACATACTCGAGTGCATCCAACCGCATGGTTGCCAACAGAGTCCCAACCACAAAATCATTTGATGCCAACATTCTCCCACTTATATGAGCTCCACATATCCCCTCACGAACCTCAGCAAGTGCATACTAGGCATTGCGAGGGTCCCACACATTTTAGCAGTGGCACATAAACGATCACCTATAAAATTGGTCATCTAAAATGGTAATCCTTACCGACTGATTCTAGGATCAGGTCCATCCAGCTTCCCTCCCGCTCAATTTTCCTCAACTCAATTTTCTCTATGCTTGGGCAAAACACCTCTTCTATATATACTGCGAACTCGAGTGTTTTAAAGTTCACAGTGGCCAATGGAGATAGCTTCTCTGCTTCCTCATTTTCTTTCTGAGGGATTTGTTTCACAACTACATGATCAAAATTGGCTCGGTATTGTTCCACCTTTGATAGATACTTGGCCATTTGACTCCCCTTAGCCTCATATTCTCCTTTGATTTGATTTACCACTAGTTGTAAAACACTTCTCACCTCCACCTCCTTAGCTCTTAACGCTCGGTAACCTCAAGGACCTCCCAATATTCTTCCTGAACGATACAACGAATGCACATTTTTTTTTTGGATTTAACCTCATTTGGTAAGTCTATAGCACATCAAACACTTCCTCAAAGTCAGCCACATGTTCTGACCGAGTGAGGCTTTTTCATGAGCATATCATCCACACATACTTCTATGCTTCACCCAATTTGCTCCCTAAAAATTTTGTTCATGACCCTCAAGTAAGTTGCTCTACATACTTTAACCCAAACGGCATTACTCAATAGTAGTGGCTTTTTGGCCAGTCATGAATGAAGTGTGCTTCTCGTCATCTGGGTTTATCAATATTAGATTGTACCTTGAGTAAGCACCCATAAAGCAGAGCACTTCATTAGCTGTAGTTGCATCAATGTGGAGGTCGTTCCTAGACAATTGGAAGTAATCTTTTGGGCACGTTTTATTGAGGCCCATATAGTGTGTGCACATTCTCCACTTCCAGGTGGGGCATTCGATCGGCACAATTAAACCCAATTGTTTTAGCTTCTCAGCCTCCCCTCGAATTTCATCATGTTTTTTCTGCAAAAAGCATCACTTGTGCTTTTTTCTATATCCAAAGTTTATGTTCTAATACCCTCCTATCTATCTCAGGTATATCCTTAGCCGACCAAGCTAAAATGTCCAAATTACTTAGTAAGAATTCAATCAACTCTTTATGGAATAGTTCGGGCAGCTCAGACCCTATCATCATCCCTCACACTGGAATGTCAAGGCATTGCTGAATCCGCTCCAACTTCTCGAGAGGTTTGGCCCTCTGCCAGCTCACTTCATCCCAATCAATCGAGAGCCTCAATAGTCAATGTTTTTCTGAATCTTTTAAACCTACGCTTCAATAGTTAACGTAGCAGTTTTGAAATGGCGAGGTTACACAAGCGTTCGCCAACTCCAACCTTAGTTGAGAACTTCAATTTCGTATGTTTGGGCGACACTATCGCTCCTAACATATTAAGCGTTGGTCTCCTGAGATTCACATTGTATGCTTGTCATGATAGGGTTCGACAAATTTTGTTATAATTTGGGCGTCATCCCGATCTTCTGCCTATTTCACATTTCTTTATGCTCTGCCCCAACCCCTGAAAGGGTTGGTATTACCTAGACAAGAGGCTGCCCTAGACGCTTGACTTCCAGGGTAAATTTATTGAACACGAGCCCGTCCCATCCACCACCAATAAATGAAGGGAATTTATCATATTTTGTCATCCTCCTTCCACCGGGCCTTTCATTACGAACTTTCAAGAGTTGATATCCGGTACAAAATGTCCCAAATCCTGCTCCCTCAAATTGCCTACCAATATACTTACTAGAACCCTTCGGATTCCGAACGGGTAGATGACCCATATGCTTTTCAGGAATTGTCGTTACAGGTGGGCCTCAACCCACATGGCGAAGGAGGGACTAGAGCATGATACGTTCTTGTTGGAACCCTTGGGACTAGCGCATGATTTTGACATTGCTTGCATTTTCACACATACTCGAGTGCATCCAACCGCATGGTTGCCAACGGAGTCCCAACCACAAAATCATTTGATGCCAACATTCTCCCGCTTGTATGAGCTCCACATATCCCCTCACGCAAAACGATCGCCTATAAAATTGGTCATCTAAAATGGTAATCCTTACCGACTGATTCTAGGATCAGCTCCATCCAGCTTCCCTCCTGCTCAATTTTCCTCAACTCAATTTTCTCTACGCTTGGGAAAAACACCTCTTCTATTAAAGTTCACAGAGGCCAATGGAGATAGCTTCTCTGCTTCCTCATTTTCTTCCTGAGGGATTTGTTTCACAACTACATGATCAAAATTGGCTCGGTATTGTTCCACCTTTGATAGATACTTGGCCATCTGACTCCCCTTAGCCTCATATTCTCCTTTGATTTGATTTACCACTAGTTGTAAAGCACTTCTCACCTCCACCTCGTTAACTCTTAATGCTCGGTAACCTCGAGGACCTCCCATATTCTTCCGCGATCACGATGCACTTTTTTTGGATTTAACCTCATTTGGTAAGTCTATGCACATCAAACACTTCCTCAAAGTCTGCCACATGTTCTGACCGAGTGAGGCTTTTTCATGAGCATATCATCCACACATACTTCTATGCTTCACCCAATTTGCTCCCTAAAAATTTTGTTCATGACCCTCAAGTAAGTTGCTCTACATACTTTATCCCAAACGGCATTACTCGATAGTAGTGGCTTTTTGGCCAGTCATGAATCAAGTGTGCTTCTCGTCATCTGGGTTTATCAATATTAGATTGTACCTTGAGTAAGCACCCATAAAGCGGAGCACTTCATTAGCTGTAGTTGCATCAATGTGGAGGTCGTTCCTAGACAATGGGAAATAGTCTATGTCGTAGATCTTCCCGACAAAAACCCAAATAATCCTACCATCATATTTTTTAGCACTCACCAAATTTTTTTTTTAAATCTTAATCCACAATTATTGCCCACCCCACTTCTATTCAAATTCAACCTGCATACAGTAGGAAAAAAACTAATTACTTCGTCCATTGTACCATGGTGTCTCCAATAAATCACCCATCAATGTCCCTAAATCTTAAAGACAAGCAAGGCAAACCTCTGATTGAAGTCAAGTGTAAAAATTGATGAGGGTGAAACTCAACCCTACAGAACAAGCATATTCACGAGTAAAAAAATAGAATTAGGATTGAAATAGAGGTGTCAAAATTGAGAAGCGCAAATCTCAACGTGGAGACCCCCCCCCCCCCTCAACCTTATAAAATAAGCATAAGCTTACAAAAATTTGTCACTGAAATCAAGTGTCAAAATTGAGGAGGGCAAATTATAAGGTAGAGTAAGACCCTCAACCTTATAGAATAATACAATCACAAGCACAAGAATAGAATGATCAAGCAAGCCAAGCATTCGATCTGGGGGCTTCTCCCGGAAACACTCGGCTTGGGGGGCTTATGTTGCGGATAAAATATTACTTGAACCAGGTCCATCTTCGGTTCGAGTCTTTAACCCGGTCGAAGACGGCCTAACCTCACGGTCGGGTTCGGCCATCACGGTCATCATGGTAGCGTGATGAGGAAGGAACCTTATGGTTCCAAGGATAAGCACAATCCCGAGAAATTCGGGATACGTGATTGAGTTATATACGGTTACAACTACCTTGAGGAGTGGGCAAGCGTGTTGATCATGGAAACCGCTTCCACCCTCGAGAAAAGGGGAAAAACCCTACAATCGGACGGCCACCAAGAAGGATCATGAATTAATCTGACGGTCAAGGAAGAGAGGTAAATCCTATATAAACTAAAGCCTTATGCCCAATAGAGGTAACTCAATCGTTCCTCTTCCATTATATTTCTCAGTTAAGCTCTGCAACTCGCCAGAGCTCTATGGTGTTCCAATTACTGACTTAGCCTTTGGAGGTGGCCTCCTGACCCCAGGGTCGGGCCACGTCTAATTTTATTTTGCGGAGTCATTCATCGGCGATCCAAGGGCTGAACAATTTTTGGACGCATCATTCAGGAACAGCAAATTGGTCCCATTGTGAATCAAAAGCCTAGTGACGCAGTGGATCGGCTGCTGCCGTTGTTTGTCTGATATTCTCGCCGAGTTTAATGTTGGCTACTAGTCCTCTCCGATCGGGCTCTCCGTTCTGCAGACCCAGAAAGCGATCCAGAAAATGCAGAGGAAGCTGGTTCTCCAGCATGATCATGATGTGCTTGATCTAGTTTCTCATTAATGGAGAACTCAACAAGTTCCGGAATAAACTCATAAAATCTGAAGGCCACCGTGCTGTAAGTTCCCTTTCTTGCTTTACACTCTTGGTATTGTTCGTCATTTAAATAATGAAATTGCTATTCTTTATGCTCCATCAATTCTGTCCCAAAAATCAAATCACATGGCTCTAGTGATTATTTATTGGGTTTTATGGGGATTAAGGGAAGAGGCACTTTGTTTGAGAAATTAGATGTATCTTCCAATTTCATATGTGGTTCCTAGAATGGCTTGGTAGTCATACATGACTTCCAAAGCATGGAGATTTGTTAGTAGTGGATTCTTCACTAAGAAAGGGAAAGAAAGGGACAAAATTGCCTCTCAAACAGAAAGGCTCACTATTTGTTATAAACAGTGTTGAATTTTGCGCAACTTTGCGCTTTCTGTAATATTGGTCCTTGTGGCCAAATGTTTTGAATAGTAATTTGTAATTGTTTTCTTCAAACTGAGGCATTAAGCTTCTTTGTTGACTGGTCCCGAGTGTCTTCCTCGGGTAGCCATTCGGGAGAATTCCCTCACCTCTTATGAAAACCAAGAAAGGCTTTCATAAGATGGAATTATTCAAAGGCGTTACACTCGGGACCTCACTCGGGTAGCCATTCGGGAGAATTCCCTCACCTCTTGTGAAAACCAAGAAAGGCTTTCATAAGATAGAATTATTCAAAGGCGTTACACTCGGGACCTCACTCGGGTAGCCATTCGGGAGAATTCCCACAGAAAGGGACACTATTTGTTACTCGAGTGAGGCCCCGAGTGTAACGCCTTTGAACTCTCTTGGGTTCTTCGTTGATTTGAAGAGCGCTCCTGGGTTCTTAAGCGCATTAAGAATTCTCCTGGGCTCTTCGTAAAAACGCTTTTGGGCTCTCGTGAAGAAATGCTTGTCTTCTTCGCTATAATTTTCTTTTCAAGAAAAAGGATGTCTAAAATGGAGACATAGACTTTATTGAGAATCAAATGGTCTTTCGACTTGGTTGCAAATGCTACATATCTGGACTAACTCTACTGATAGAATTTTCGAAGATTCATGGAATTCCAAGTTCGATCAATTGTCTCGCCCGTGGCTAAGCCTTTTAGCTTGTATGTCCCTGGTTTCATCTCTTGTTCGACGAGATATGGCCCTTCCCATATGGGTGAGAGCTTGCCTTGGTTTCTTGGGTCTGATGCCGCAACTTTGCGGAGCACTAAGTCACCCGCATGATGTCTTCTATTTTTTACCCGAGCATTGAAGTATCCAGCTACTCGGTTCTGATATCTGTGATTTCGGTATTCTGACATGCTCCGCACATCGTCTATTAGATCAAGATTGCTCTTCAAGCCTTCTTCGTTTGCTTCTTCATTGAAGTCTATATATCTCTTTGATTTTGCCAATACCTCCACCGGGACAAGTGCTTCTGTGCCGTAGGTTAGCCGAAAAGGTGTTTCTCCCGTAGGAGTTCTGGTCGTGGTGCGATATGACCAAAGGACGCTTGGTAGTTCTTCAACCCATTTGGTCCGACTTGTCTCCAAACGCTATTTTATTCCATCCAAAAGCGTCCGATTAGTTATCTCAACTTGCCCATTGCTTTGTGGATACGCCACGGATGAAGTCCTATGTTCGATGTGATATCTTTCACAAAAATTCTTGAAGCCAGCTCCGACAAATTGCTTTCGATTGTCGGTCACAAGGATCTTTGGGATTCCAAATCTGTAGATGATCCTTTCTTGAAAAAACTTCTCCATTTGTTTCTCAGTAATGGATGAGAGAGGTTCGGCTTCCACCCATTTAGTGAAATAGTCGATTGCCACGACCAAATATTCTCTATTGTTCGCGGCCTTAGGGAGCTTTCCCACCAGATCCATTCCCCACATGGCGAAGGGAATCGGACTGGAGACAAATGTAAGAGGGACAGCCGGAGTCTTTGGAACAGATGCATGAAGTTGACATTGCTTGCATTTTTTGACATAGTCCACGGCATCTTTCTGAATATTCGGCCAATAAAGGCCTTGGCGTATTATTTTATGGGCCAAAGCCCGACCTCCCATATGTGCTCCACATATTCCTTCGTGTACCTCGGCTAAGGCATATTGGGCTTGAGAAGGGCCAACACACTTTAGAAGAGGCTGTGTGGTGATCTTTTATAAAGTTGTTCTTCAATAATGGGGAACTTCGCTGCTTGATTTTTAACTGCCTTAGCTTCCTTGACGTCTTCTGGGAGGATATCATTCTTCAAATATGCTATAATTGGGCTCATCCAACTAAGCTCTTCTTCAATATCCATTGCCTCGGCCTCCCAAATGCTAGGAGTTTCTAACTGTTCAATATAAACGGCTAAGCCTAAGGTCGAATATTTGGATAAAGCCAACTTGGATAACTCATCTGCTACTTCATTTTCCTTTCTCGGAATTTGCTTTATCTCAAGATGATCGAAATAATGGCGACAATCATCAATTTTGACTGGCACATTTCTCCGGATTCAGCCTCATCTGGTATGTTCTCAAAGTATCAAAGACTTCTTCAAGATCTTTCAGATGACTTCTTCGGACGATACTCTTTATGAGCATATCATCCACATATACTTCCATATTTCTTCCTATTTGGTCTTTGAAGACTTTGTTTACCATTCTCTGATAAGTGGCCCCAGCGTTCTTCAACCCGAACGGCATTACTTTATAAAAATAACTTTCTCGATCCGTCATGATGGCCGTATCCCTTTCGTCCTTGGGATTCATCCTAATTTGATTATATCCCGAATAAGCGTCCATGAAACTCAATACTTCATGTCCTGCTGTGGTGTCGATCAAAAGGTCGATCCGGGGAAGTGGATAGCAATCCTTTGGGCATGCTTTATTCAAGTCTGTGCAATATGTACACATTCTCCATTTGCCGTTGGCTTTCTTCACCATGACTACATTCGCCAACCAAGTTGGGCATTCTATGGGTTTTATAAAACCCGATTGCTCTAGCTTCTCCACTTCGGTTCTGATGGCAGCATGTTTCTAGAGCGAAAAATTCCTTCTTTTTTGGATCATTGGAATTGCATCGTCCCTGATCCATAAGCTATGTTCTGCAACTCTTCGATCTATTCCAGGCATATCTTCGGCCGACCACGCGAATACATCTAGGTTGTTTTGGAGAAACTCGGTGAGTTCTTCCTTGAATTCTATAGGTTGTTCTGAACCGATCATTGTCCCTCTCTCGGGAAGATCCGGATGAAGTTGAATTCGCTCAAGCTTTTCAACAGGTTCGGCTCTCTGCATAGCTTCTTCATCCCGGTCATCCCGAATTTCAATACTCATTGTATTGCCCGATCTCTCGGTTCTTCTGACTTTCTTGAGATAATTCACATAACATTGTCTGGAGAGTCGCTGATCAGAAGAGCACTCCCAACTCCTACTGTGGTTGGAAACTTCAACTTCATATGTGTTGGAGAAACCACCGCCCTTAAGGCGTTAAGAGTTGGCCTCCCGAGTAAGACGTTGTAAGCTGAAAGGTCCTGAACCACCATGAATGTTGCTTGGACGACTGCATCCCGAGGGGAGGTCCCGATCCTTAGATCCAATTGGATGGCCCCTTCGGATATGGCGGCCGACCCGGCGAACCCATATAAGTGAGTCCTGCATGGAGTCATCATCTCGTCCTCAAACTTCAATTTCTTAAATGCTTCATAAGATAGTAAGTCGGCGGAAGATCCCGTGTCCACAAGAACTCGGTGAACTTCTCGATTTGCCAATTTCACTTTGATAACTATAGCATCGTCGTGAGGAGAAGTGACGCCCTTGAGATCTTCGTCGGTGAATGTTATTGGATCTGGGCATAAGTCATTTCTTCGTTTTCTTGGCAATTGCATCGATCCAACGAACCGTGCCTTTTGCTTCGCCTTCTTAATGGATTCTTCCGTCGGATTTCCCAAAACAATGTGAATGGGGGAAAATTCCCGTGTGTCGGGTTTCTTCTCGGGATTCTTATCTGCCCTCTCGGGACTTTTGGATCTGAGTCTTTTTGTTGATCTAGGTGGGGACTTCTCTCGGTCTTGTCGGCTCTTCTGAAGATATTTTTCAAGATGCCCTGCTTGGATGAGTTTCTCGATCTCGACCTTGAGATTTCTGCACTCATCCGTATGGTGGCCGTAGTCTTTGTGAAAGCGACAATATTTCGTCATATTCCTATCTTCGGGTCGGGCTTTTATCTTACCAGGCCACTTCAAGTTTTCTTTATCTCTGATCTGTAATAGAATTTCTGACCTCTTAGTATTAAGAGGTGTAAAGTCCCCAATAGCGAGTCTTTCTTTCCAACCTCCCTTTTTATCATCTTTCGCCCGAGCATTTGAATTCTGACCTCTTTCTCCATAATTCTTCTTTTCCTTTACGCCTCTCGTAGACTCTTCTCGGGCTTCGATAACTTCTGCAATCGTTGCTTTTTTTGACATTTCTTAAGAAGTGCTCCATAAGTCTTTGGCTTATATTGGAGCAATACCTCAAGCAAACGTCTTTGGGTTATTCCACTCCATAGTGCATTGTACGCCACCGTGTCATCCAACTCTTCTACCTCGATAGCCACTTTATCGAATCTTAAAAGGTAGTCCCGAACGGACTCATTCGGTTTCTTCCTAATGGCAAAAAGGCTATTTGCTGTCTTCTTACTCCCGATGCAACTTCGGAATCGGGCAATAAATTTTCTCCCGAGCTCTCGGAAGTGTTGGATGGATCTTGGCGGTAGGCTAGAAAACCATTTTATCGCCGGGCCTTTGAGAGATGCCGGGAAGGTTCGGCACAATAGCTCATTTTCTCGGCCAATAACAGCCATGACAGATTTAAAATAACTAATATGTTCTCGAGGATTGGACTTACCTTCATAGGGAGTAAATGTCGGCATGATAAAGTTCGGTGGAAGAGGTGCTCTCATAACTTCTTCTGAGAAGGGTTCTCTGTCAACCACGTCATAGTCGTCATCCAGGTCCCGATCATCAAGCCGTCTCTCCATGGCATCTAATCTTCGCCCGAGACCATGCGCCTCTTGACGCTCTTGCGGAGACCGAACACTTCCGAGATCAGATTGGGAAGTTGGTCCATGAGAAGATCCATAGTGACTGACCGATCCTCTCGGGTCATTAGATCTGGAATGTCCTCTTCCTTGGCTTTCGCCTTCTTGTTCCCGAACTCCTTCATTTCTGCGTCCTCTCCTGGGTAAATCTTGAGTTTGCCTAAGCCCAGCCAAATGGTGGAAGACACTTCCCCTCGACCGATCCTCTCGGGGACGTGGTTCTTCAACATGCACTCCTTGAGATCTTTCTCCAACTCGTTTGGCTGGTCGCCTCGGTATTCTGGGATTTCTCCTTTCTTTGTTCACCGGGCGTTGCTTATCCCGAGTATGTCGAACAACTTCACGCCTTCGTCCTTCTTGGGAATTTCTAGGGGGTCCAAGTGGTACCCCGATTTGATGGACTAAGCCTCGAACAACTCCTTGGAGTTCCAACATTTGTTGTTGGACTTCTCTTTGCATATTCTGCAAATCGGCTACTGTTGCTGGAATAGGAGGTTGACTTAAACCTCCCTCTCCAAATGGAGTTGGAATAGTTAATGGAGGAATTTCTGGAACTCCTTGACCTTCCTCTGGAATAGGAATTTGTCGATCTAGAGAAGGGAGAGTTTGTTCTTCAACACGTCCGTTTTCTATCTCCCTTTCTCTCGCTCGAGTGAGAATTTGAGAACTTGTCACTTGAGGTGTGGTACGTCTTGTCATGACTTTCTGTGACATTTCCCACAGACGGCGCCAATTTGTTGCGTCTAGAACTTCTTCGAGGGCCGGATATTGAGATGACCACCTTAAGAGCTCTCCAGCCAAGTTGGAATAATCGGGATGCTCGCACACACAAAGAAAGCAAGAACGGTCCGGCCTAGTTTTGGCCGGGGAACCGCCTCCGACGCTCAAGTCAGCCTAGGCAACAATAAGAGTTCTTGAGAGAGTTCTCAAGAACGTAATGAGGAATTACTCAGATGAAAGTTCTCGTACCTTTCTCCATGTAGGAGGTGGGTTTATATAGAGGTTACCTGGAGGCGGCGATTCCTTAAGTTCCGGATCGATAATTGAGGAGTGAGCGGAGTAGTGGAATAACGGCTCCTTTGTCGCACCTGATAGTGCCGTTATGCTGACTCACCTCCCCAATTCTCGGAATAGATATACTGAGTGTTTATGCGTAAGTAACTCTTCTTGACTTGGTCAAGAGAGTCTTCTGAGAAATGCTAGAGTTGGATATAGATATATATTTTTCCCTGGCAAAACTAATGAGAGGAAGGGAGTGGCAATGAACAGGCTTCTCCCAAGCTTCTTGGCATAACCGTCGTATTGGTGAGGATAGGATTGCTTCGAAGCTTGACCGCTTCCTTGTCAACCATCATTGGCTTTCCTCCTTCCCTGACTCACATGCCACCTTCTCCCCTCCGGGCCTCTTGGATCATTCCCCTTGCCTTGTCCATTTCTTTCCCCTATCTTCCTTCGGTCCCAAACCATTCAAATTCTTCGATATGTGGACCTCCAACCTGTCCTTCCTTGATACTGTCAAGGAAGCTTGGGAAAAGCCTGTTCATTGCCACTCCCTTCCTCTCATTAGTTTTGCCCGTCGGCTTAGGAATACTAAGGAAGCTCTCCGGCGTTGGAACATCTCCACGTTTGGAAACATCTCCTCTAGGGTCTCTGATTGCCGCTCCCACCTCTTGCAAATCCAGGCCAATCTTCAAATTGACCCCCTTAATCCTTCACTTGCGGTCAATGAGAAACTTCTCTCTTCTGAGCTTTCTTCTTGGTCTCCCATGAAGAAAACTTTCTCCGCCAAAAAGCAAGGATAAAATGGCTCCAACTTGGGGATTCCAACTCTACTTTTTTCCACCGTTCCCTCAAGGCGAGAAATAACCACAATTCTATTCCAGCTATTCTTTCTAGCAATGGATCTTGGATTCTCGACCCTCCGGGTATCAAAGCTGAGGTTGTCTCTTTCTTCTCCAATCTCCTTTCTCCTCCTCGGTCCTCTCTCCCTCCGCGCCCCCCTTTGCCCCCAGGCTTGATTAACAAAGTTGTTAGTCATCAATCTCTCCCCTCTCTTTTCTCCATTCCTTCCCATGATGAAATCCTCCATGCCATCCGCTCCCATAAATCAAATCGTGCCCTTGGCCCGGATGGATTTAGTATGGGGTTTTTCTCTAGTGCTTGGAGCCTCATTGAGGATGATCTCATTAAGGCTATCAGAAGCTTCTTCCTCAATCCTTCCCAGCTCTCTTCTATCAATCAAACTTTTCTTTGCCTCATCCCCAAAAAGGCAGGCGCCTCCTCCCTTTCTGATTTTTGCCCTATTTCCCTCTGTAATCTCTTATATAAGTTCATTTCTAAAATCCTAGCGAATCGGCTCAAAAAGGTTATGCCTAACCTGGTTAGCCCAAACCAATCAGCTTTCATTTCCGGTCGTAGTATCACGGATAATATCCTTCTTTGTGCAGAGATTGTCAGGGGGTTTGATAGAGCTTCCCACTCCCCTGCTGCTCTCCTCAAAGTGGATCTCCACAAAGCTTTTGACTCTATTCGCTGGGATTTTATTAATGATGTCCTTTTAGCCATGAGATTCCCTCCTTCTTTTATCCACTGGATTGAAGTTTGCATCTCCACCCCCTTCTTTTCTGTCATTACTAATGGCTCGCCGGTGGGCTTTTTTCCCTCTAGTGTCGGTATCCGCCAAGGCTGTCCCCTCTCTCCCTTTCTCTTTTCTCTGGCTTTGGAGGTCCTATCCCGTCTCCTTCAAGCTAAGACTGATCAACTCTTGATTTCTCCCATCCCTAAGTGTAAAGCCATCAATTTAACTCATCTCGCCTTTGCCGATGATCTCATGATCTTCTCCAAAGCTGACCCCAGATCCATTTCCTCCATCACCTCCACTCTCTCCTTCTTCGAGTCTTTATCTGGCCTTAAAGTCAACCTTGATAAATCTACTCTCTTCCTGTCTGGAGTCTCGGAGCCCCTTCGTTCTAGTCTCCTGAATCTTTCAGGGTTCAAGCCTGGTTCTTTCCCTATTAACTACCTTGGGCTTCCTCTCATTCCGGGTAGGCTCACTCGTCATCATTGCTCGCCTATGTTGGATAACATTCGGAAAAGCCTCCAACTTTGGAAAAGCAAGCTTCTCTCATATGCTGGTAGGGTTGAGCTCATCCGTTCGTGCTCCAGTCTTCCTACCTTTACTGGTGTGGCATTTTCCCGATCCCTAAAGCCATCTCATCTGCAATGGAATCTCTCTTCTGTGCCTTTCTCTGGAAGGGCCAGGAATCCTCTCAATTCCTTTGTCCCATAAGCTGGTCCAAGGTTTGTCAGCCCAAATCTAAGGGAGGCCTAGGATTCCGTAGGATTCAAGAGGTTAATGCCGCTGCTTTGCTCAAACTCATTTGGAAAATCATCACCAAGGATGATTCTATTTGGGTCAATTGGGTCCACTCATATTTGCTCAAATCCAACTCCTTTTGGACTGTCTCTATCCCCCCTAATCCTTCATGGACTTGGAGGAAGCTCCTCCTTCTCCGTCCCCGTGCTCTTTCGGCCATCACCACCCACATCTCCTCTGGCTCCTCCACTTCTTTCTGGCAAGATCCGTGGCATCCGATGGGTATCCTCCTCTCTCTCTTTCCCGCCCGCACAGTCTATGAATCCCGAATCCCCAAATCCACTTTGCTCTCGGAGTTTATCTCCAATGGTTCTTGGGTCCCTCCCCCGCACTATAGTCTCACGCAAGTTTGGAATTCCCTCCCCCCTATTTACCCCCTCCCCTCATGATACTATTATCGGGTCCCCCACTTCCAAATCCTTTACTACGGCTTCGGCCTGGAACCTCCTTCGCTCCCCCTCCCCAGCCCCTCCATGGCCTCCTCTAGTATGGTTTAAAGGTCATATTCCCCGTCATTCCCTCACCCTCTGGAGAGCTTTAAACCTAGCCCTGCCAACACAGTCTTTCCTTATTTCCCGCCAAATCCCGGTGAACCTAAATTGTATCCTTTGTTGGAATGGTATTGAGGACACTGAGCATTTGTTCTTTTCTTGCCCTTTATCTAGTGCCCTGTGGAGAAAAGCCCTTAGTTACATTTGGCCCCGTTCCCGTCGTTCATTTGGGTTTACACGTGACTGGTCTTGGATTCTGAGCAAATTCGCTGGTACCTCTATTTGTGATCGTATTGGTAAGCTAGTCTTTGGTGCCATAGTCCATCATCTATGGTGGGAGCGTAATCTCAGGCGTTGGAACTCCAAATCCCGCTCTATTGATACCATTTGGAATGCTATTTATTTGGATGTTTCGGCTAGGATTCCTTCCTCTCCCCTCCCCCCGGTTGTTGATTCCCCAAGGAACAGGCTCATTGTTGTGTCCTGGGGTCTTAACTCCCAAACCTCCCCTTCCAGCTGATGTTTGCCCGTGAATTTTGTATTTTGTTTTCGTCTCTTTAATAGATTATTTATTCATCCAAAAAAAAATCTATAATCACAAGAATAGAAATAGCAATATGATAAAAATCAAGTATATCAAATAGCCATAACCTCTAAGAAAGTTATAATCACAAGCACATTCCCACATTTATGGCTTAAATAAAGAGTCGAAATCGAGGGAGGGGAATCAAAAGTTGGAGAAGCACCACCAACCCAACAGGATAACTATAATCAAAAGGACAACGATACAATAATCATTGGAATCATGTGTCAAATTTGGTATGGCGAATCTCAAGGTGGAGATGTACCATAGACCACATAAGAGTAATAATCATAAGGAACAATGTAGTTGTAGGAAAGTATAATCGTAAGGACAAGAATATATTTCTGACTAAAATCATGTGTCAAAATCAATAAGGGTGAACCTCAAGGTGGAGAAGCACCCTTAACCTTAGAATAAATATATCACAAGAATGGAAATAGCCATATGATAAAAATCAAGCATATCAAATAGACTTAACCTCTAAGAAATTTATAATCACAAGCACATTCCCACATTAATGGCTAAAATAAAGATTCGAAATCGAGGGAGGAGAATCTCAAGTTGGAGACACATCACCAACCCAATATCATAAGTAGAATCAAAAGGACAAGGATAGAATAATCATTTAAATCATGCGTCGAATTTGGCATGTCGAATTTAAAGGTGTAGATGTACCATCGACCACATAAGAGTAATAATCATAAGGAACAGTGTAGTTCAATAATAGAAATTAAGTGTCAACTTTGATCACGACGAATATCGATTTATAGGATAAGTACAATCAGAAGCATGAGAATAGAATAATGATTCAAAATTAAGTGTCAAAATCACAAGTAAAACTCAAGGTGGGCAGTGTAGGATAGTATAATCGTAAGGACAAGAATATATTTCTGACTAAAATCATGTGTCAAAATCAATAAGGGTGAACCTCAAGGTGGAGAAGCACCCTTAACCTTAGAATAAATATATCACAAGAATGGAAATAGCCATATGATAAAAATCAAGCATATCAAATAGGCTTAACCTCTAAGAAATTTATAATCACAAGCACATTCCCACATTAATGGCTAAAATAAATAGTCGAAATCGAGGGAGGCGAATCTCAAGTTGGAGACGCACCACCAACCCAATAGGATAAGTAGAATCAAAAGGACAGGAATAGAATAATCATTGAAATCATGTGTCGAATTTGGCATGGCAAATCTCAAGTTGGAGATGTATCATCGACCACATAAGAGTAATAATCATAAGGAACAATGTAGTTCAATAAGAGATATTAAGTGTCAACTTTGATCACGACGAATATCGATTATTAGGATAAGTACAATCAGAAGCATGAGAATAGAATAATGATTCGAAATTAAGTGTCAAAATCACAAGTAAAACTCAAGGTGGACCGTGTAGGAAAGTATAAACATAAGGACAATAATATATTTATGGCTAAAATCATGGGCCAAAATCAATAAGGGTGAACTTCAAGGAGGAGAAACACCCTTAACCTTAGAATAACTATATCACAAGAATGGAAATAGCCATCTGATAAAAATCAAGCATATCAAATAGGCTTAACCTCTAAGAAAGTTATAATCACAAGCACATTCCCACATTAATGGCAAAAATAAAGATTCGAAATCGAGGGAGGAGAATCTCAAGTTGGAGACGCACCACCAACCCAATAGGATAAGTAGAATCTAAAAAACAGGGATAGAATAATCATTGAAATCATGTGTCGAATTTGGCATGGCGAATCTCAAGGTGGAGATGTACCATCAGACCACATAAGAGTAATAATCGTAAGGAACAATGTAGTTCAATAAGAGAAATTAAGTATCAACTTTGATCACGACGAATATCGATTTATAGGATAAGTACATTCAGAAACATGATAAAAGAATAATGATTCGAAATTAAATGTCAAAATCACAAGTAAAACTCAACGTGGATCGTGTAGGAAAGTATAATCATAAGGATAAGAATATATTTATGCCTAAAATCATTTGCCAAAATCAATAAAAGTGAACCTTAAGGTGGAGAAACAACCTTAACCTTAGAATAATTATAATCACAAGAATGGAAATAGCCATCTGATAAAAATCAAGCATATCAAATAGGCTTAACCTCTAAGAAAGTTATAATCACAAGCACATTTCAACATTAATGGCTAAAATAAAGATTCGAAATCGAGGGAGCAGAATCTCAAGTTGGAGACGCACCACCAACCCAATATCATAAGTAGAATCAAAAGGACAAGGATAGAATAATCATTTAAATCATGCGTTGAATTTTGCATGTCGAATTTAAAGGTGTAGATGTACCATCGACAAGAATAGAGTAATAATCGTAAGGAACAGTGTAATTCAATAAGAGAAATTAAGTATCAACTTTGATCACGACGAATATCGATTTATAGGATAAGTACAATCGAAACATGATAATAGAATAATGATTCGAAATTAAGTGTCAAAATCACAGGTAAAACTCAAGGTGGACCGTGTAGGAAAGTATAATCGTAAGGACAAGAATATATTTCTGACTAAAATCATGTGTCAAAATCAATAAGGGTGAACCTCAAGGTGGAGAAGCACCCTTAACCTTAGAATAAATATATCACAAGAATGGAAATAGCCATATGATAAAAATCAAGCATATCAAATAGGCTTAACCTCTAAGAAATTTATAATCACAAGCACATTCCCACATTAATGGCTAAAATAAAGATTCGAAATCGAGGGAGGAGAATCTCAAGTTGGAGACGCACCACCAACCCAATATCATAAGTAGAATCAAAAGGACAAGGATAGAATAATCATTTAAATCATGCGTCGAATTTGGCATGGCAAATCTCAAGTTGGAGATGTATCATCGACCACATAAGAGTAATAATCATAAGGAACAGTGTAGTTCAATAATAAAATTCAGTGTCAACTTTGATCACGACGAATATCGATTAATAGGATAAGTACAATCAGAAGCATGAGAATAGAATAATGATTCGAAATTAAGATTCAAAATCACAGTTAAAACTCAATGTGGACCGTGTAGGAAAGTATAATCATAAGGACAAGAATATATTTATGACTAAAATCATGTGCCAAAATCAATAAGGGTGAACTTCAAGGTGGAGAAGCACCCTTAACCTTAGAATAACTATATCACAAGAATGGAAATAGCCATCTGATAAAAATCAAGCATATCAAATAGCCATAACCTCTAAGAAAGTTATAATCACAAGCACATTCCCACATTTATGGCTGAAATAAAGAGTCGAAATTGAGGGAGGAGAATCTCAAGTTGGAGACGCACCACCAACCCAATAGGATAAGTAGAATCAAAAGAACAGGGATAGAATAATCAATGAAATCATGTGTCGAATTTGGCATGGCGAATCTCAAGGTGGAGATGTACCATCGACCACATAAGAGTAATAATCGTAAGGAACAATGTAGTTCAATAAGAGAAATTAAGTGTCAACTTTGATCACGACAAATATCAATTTATAGAATAAGTACAATCAGAAGCATAAGAATAGAATAATGATTCGGAATTAAGTGTAAAAATCACAAGTAAAACTCAAGGTGAACCGTTGAGCAAAGTATAATCGTAAGGACAAGAATATATTTATGACTAAAATCATGTGGCAGAATCAATAAGGGTGAACCTCAAGGTGGAGAAGCACCCTTAACCTTAGAATAAATATAATAACAAGAATGGAAATAGCCATATGAAAAAAATCAAGCATATCAAATAGGCTTAACCTCTAAGAAAGTTATAATCACAAGCACATTCCCACATTTATGGCTGAAATAAAGAGTCGAAATTGAGGGAGGCGAATCTCAAGTTGGAGACGCACCACCAACCCAATAGGATAAGTAGAATCAAAAGAACAGGGATAGAATAATCAATGAAATCATGTGTCGAATTTGGCATGGCGAATCTCAAGGTGGAGATGTACCATCGACCACATAAGAGTAATAATCATAAGCAACAGTGTAGTTCAATAAGAGAAATTAAGTGTCAACTTTGATCACGACGAATATCGACTTATAGGATAAGTACAATAAGAAGCATGAGAATAGAATAATGATTCAAAATTAAGATTCAAAATCACAGTTAAAACTCAAGGTGGACCGTGTAGGAAAGTATAATCATAAGGACAAGAATATATTTATGACTAAAATCATGTGCCAAAATCAATAAGGGTGAACTTCAAGGTGTAGAAGCACCTTTAACCTTAGAATAACTATATCACAAGAATGGAAATAGCCATCTGATAAAAATCAAGCATATCAAATAGGCTTAACCTCTAAGAAAGTTATAATCACAAGCACATTCCCACATTAATGGCAAAAATAAAGATTCGAAATCGAGGGAGGAGAATCTCAAGTTGGAGACACATCACCAACCCAATATCATAAGTAGAATCAAAAGGACAAGGATAGAATAATCATTGAAATCATGCGTCGAATTTGGCATGTCGAATTTAAAGGTGTAGATGTACCATCGACCACATAAGAGTAATAATCATCAGGAACAGTGTAGTTCAATAATAGAAATTAAGTGTCAACTTTGATCACGACGAATATCGATTTATAGGATAGGTACAATCAGAAGCATGAGAATAGAATAATGATTCGAAATTAAGTGTCAAAATCACAAGTAAAACTCAAGGTGGGCCGTGTAGGATAGTATAATCGTAAGGACAAGAATATATTTCTGACTAAAATCATGTGTCAAAATCAATAAGGGTGAACCTCAAGGTGGAGAAGCACCCTTAACCTTAGAATAAATATAATAACAAGAATGGAAATAGCCATATGAAAAAAATCAAGAATATCAAATAACCATAACTTCTAAGAAAGTTATAATCACAAGCACATTCCCACATTTATGGCTGAAATAAAGAATCGAAATCGTGGGTGGAGAATCTCAAGTTGGTGACGCACCACCAACCCAATAGGATAAATAGAATCAAAAGGACAAGGATAGAATAATCATTGAAATCATGTGTCGAATTTGGCATGCCGAATCTCAAGGTGGAGATGTACCATCGACCACATAAGAGTAATAATCATAAGCAACAGTGTAGTTCAATAAGAGAAATTAAGTGTCAACTTTGATCACGACGAATATCGACTTATAGGATAAGTACAATAAGAAGCATGAGAATAGAATAATGATTCGAAATTAAGATTCAAAATCACAGTTAAAACTCAAGGTGGACCGTGTAGGAAAGTATAATCATAAGGACAAGAATATATTTATGACTAAAATCATGTGCCAAAATCAATAAGGGTGAACTTCAAGGTGTAGAAGCACCCTTAACCTTAGAATAACTATATCACAAGAATGGAAATAGCCATCTGATAAAAAACAAGCATATCAAATAGGCTTAACCTCTAAGAAAGTTATAATCACAAGCACATTCCCACATTAATGGCAAAAATAAAGATTCGAAATCGAGGGAGGAGAATCTCAAGTTGGAGACACATCACCAACCCAATATCATAAGTAGAATCAAAAGGACAAGGATAGAATAATCATTTAAATCATGCGTCGAATTTGGCATGTCGAATTTAAAGGTGTAGATGTACCATCGACCACATAAGAGTAATAATCATAAGGAACAGTGTAGTTCAATAATAGAAATTAAGTGTCAACTTTGATCACGACGAATATCGATTTATAGGATAGGTACAATCAGAAGCATGAGAATAGAATAATGATTCAAAATTAAGTGTCAAAATCACAAGTAAAACTCAAGGTGGGCAGTGTAGGATAGTATAATCGTAAGGACAAGAATATATTTCTGACTAAAATCATGTGTCAAAATCAATAAGGGTGAACCTCAAGGTGGAGAAGCACCCTTAACCTTAGAATAAATATATCACAAGAATGGAAATAGCCATATGATAAAAATCAAGCATATCAAATAGGCTTAACCTCTAAGAAATTTATAATCACAAGCACATTCCCACATTAATGGCTAAAATAAATAGTCGAAATCGAGGGAGGCGAATCTCAAGTTGGAGACGCACCACCAACCCAATAGGATAAGTAGAATCAAAAGGACAGGAATAGAATAATCATTGAAATCATGTGTCGAATTTGGCATGGCAAATCTCAAGTTGGAGATGTATCATCGACCACATAAGAGTAATAATCATAAGGAACAATGTAGTTCAATAAGAGATATTAAGTGTCAACTTTGATCACGTACGAATATCGATTATTAGGATAAGTACAATCAGAAGCATGAGAATAGAATAATGATTCGAAATTAAGTGTCAAAATCACAAGTAAAACTCAAGGTGGGCCGTGTATGAAAGAATAATCATAAGGACAAGAATATATTTATGAATAAAATCATGTGCCAAAATCAATAAGGGTGAACCTCAAGGTGGAGAAGCACCCTTAACCTTAGAATAACAACATCACAAGAATGGAAATAGCCATATGATATAAATCAAGCATATCAAATAGGCTTAACCTCTAAGAAAGTTATAATCACAAGCACATTCCCACATTAATGGCTAAAATAAAGAGTCGAAATCGAGGGAGGCGAATCTCTAGTTGGAGACGCACCACCAACCCAATAGGATAAGTAGAATCAAAAGGACAGGAATAGAATAATCATTGAAATCATGTGTCGAATTTGGCATGGCAAATCTCAAGGTGGAGATATACCATCGACCACATAAGAGTAATAATCATACGCAACAGTTGTAGTTCAATAATAGAAATTAAGTGTCAACTTTAATCACGACGATTATCGACTTATAGGATAAGTACAATCAGAAGCATAAGAATAGAATAATGATTCGAAATTAAGTGTCAAAATCACATGTAAAACTCATTGTGGACCGTGTAGGAAAGTATAATCATAAGGACAAGAATATATTTATGGCTAAAATCATGTGCCAAAATCAATAAGGGTGTACTTCAAGGTGGAGAAGCACCCTTAACCTTAGAATAACTATATCACAAGAATGGAAATAGCCATCTGATAAAAATCAAGAATATCAAATGGCCATAACCTCTAAGAAAGTTATAATCACAAGCACATTCCCACATTTATGGCTGAAATAAAGAGTCGAAATTGAGGGAGGAGAATCTCAAGTTGGAGACGCACCACCAACCCAATAGGATAAGTAGAATCTAAAGAACAGGGATAGAATAATCATTGAAATCATGTGTCGAATTTGGCATGGCGAATCTCAAGGTGGAGATGTACCATCGACCACATAAGAGTAATAATCGTAAGGAACAGTGTAGTTCAATAAGAGAAATTAAGTGTCAACTTTGATCACGACGAATATCGATTTATAGGATAAGTACAATCAGAAACATCATAATAAAAAAATGATTCGAAATTAAGTGTCAAAATCACAGGTAAAACTCAAGGTGGACCGTGTAGGAAAGTATAATCATAAGGATATTAATATATTTATGCCTAAAATCATGTGCCAAAATCAATAAGGGTGAACCTCAAGGTTGAGAAGCACCCTTAACCCAATAGGATAAGTAAAATAATATGGACAAGAATAAAATTATGATTGAAATCAAGTGTCAAAATCGAAGATGACAAATCTCAAGGTGCAAACTCACACTCAATCGTATCGGACAAATACAATTACAAGGGTAGGGACAAAAATATGACTACAATAAATTTCAGGAAGGGTCAATTTTAAGGCAGAGACACACCCTTGACCTTGTAGAAAAATTTTAATCACAAGGACAAAAATAGATTTATGACTAAAATCATGTGTCAAAATTGTGAAGGTCGAATTGCAAGGTGGAGACACACCCTCAACCTTATAGAATAAGTATTATCACAATGACAAGAATGGAATTATTATTGAAATCAAGTGTTAAAATTGAGGAAGGTGAATCTAAAGGTGGAGATCCACCTTCATCCTTATAGGATAAATATAATCACAAGGACATGAGTAGAATTATGATTAATTAAAATCAAGAGTCAAAATCATGGAGGGGAAATCTCAAGGTGGAAATGCACCTGAACCCTTATAGAAAAATTATAATCACAAGGACAAACATAAATTTATGAATGAAATCATGTGTCAAAATCGAGGAGGGCGAATCGTAAGTGCCTAATGTGAAGGTATGGTTAGTTTTAGGGGTAAAAATGTCCAAAGAGGAAAAGTTATTGTTTTGTTTAGTTTTGTAAACCCAAAGTTGGCTTTAGCTAATTTTGTTGAAATAAACATTGGGTGACTATCCACTAAAAATAAACCTAGAAGTAGCTAATCTACTAATTATCCCATATAATAATGTTTGAAATCAAGTGTCAAAATCAAGGAGGGTGAATCTTAAAAGTGGAGACGCACCCCTTAACCTTATACAATAAGTTTAATCTCAGGGCAAGAATAAGACTATAATTGAAATCAAGTATCAAAATCGAGGAGGGTAAATCTCAGGGTAGAGACGGACCTTCATCCTTATAGGATAGGTACCAACACAAGGACATGAATAGAATTATGATTAAAATCAAGGGTTGAAACTGGTGTGACACAATATGATTATTTATAGCCTAGTCCAATATAACGACGACTTTGCATTGAATATCTTTAATTTAGCCATCCATGCTAGAGAGAAATTTCCACTATCCTATTTCTCTTGTCAAATTTGAGTAATACAAATGGATGTGGGCCTTGTTGTGACTACTAAACCCTTAGGGCAAAGAAACCTTGCTAAAAGGCAAAATTCATCCATCCAAAGTTTGTATTTTCTTGTTCTCCTTCGTTGTTCAAATCTTTTCGTAGTTGAAGAGTTGAGATGTTGGTGTCATTAATGGAAAGAGTTGTGGATTGGCAGCTGCTCCCTTACTTGATAGCCGTCCTTCTTCCTTCATTCTATTCACAAACCTAACTCCATTCTACTTACAAAGTTACAATTGATCCACCTCCCATCCGATGTTCTTCCAATTACTTCACCAACATGCATTACTTTCTGAGTTCGAAACACCACTACAGCAGATATTCTGACCAACATCAATCAATTTTAAATGCAGCATAGGTTCGTGGCCTGCATTCAATCCCACATTGAAGCGCTGCCGATTGGAACTTTAGTCTACAGAACATAAGTTTCCAAGTTGGTGAACAATGTCATCTCTAGCAATCAAACCATAATCAAGTGAGACTTGCAGCAGTCCTTCCTCTAAATACAAGCATTACTTGAGTATAGTCTGATTAGAATTGTAGCCAACGGTTTGACTTACACAGTATGCTTCTAAATTTCTGGCCTTGCTTTCTAATTTGGTTTTGTTGATAAGCTTATAAATTTATGGCCTTGCTTTCTAATTTGGTTTTGTTGATAAGCTTCTAAATTTATGGCCTTGCTTTCTAATTTGGTTTTGTTAGTCACTTTGGTGCAAAGTAGTCATTAATTTTAGCCATAAAATGGTCAGTTAACTATTAATGACATACCAACTTCAGATGGAATAGGTTAGTGAGAAGTCAAATCAATGAATTGACACCAAAATAGTTCAATCTACCTAGGCCGACTTCATAAGAGCTGGCACAATTGGCAATTGGTAGGATTAGGTCACTGAGGAGTCAAATCAAATGAATTTCCACTTCATATAGTTCAGTCTACCTAGACCAACCACATAAGAGTTGGCCACACTTAGAAATAGGTGTTCATCAAAAAAAGGTTTCTTTTCAAAGAGCAAATGACCATTTTTTTTTAATAAAAACAAGTGCAGTGGACCAATAGACAAAGAAAAACATCTGTACATATGAGAACAAATCAGCCAATAAACTTGATTCCAAAAACAAAAGATCAGACATAATGCTATAGAAATGGTTTATACAGGATCCATTGGTTTACCCATGAAATAAAATGATTCAGATAGCATATTAGACAGAAATACTGAAAGAAAAGACACTAAGACAGCCAAGAATTGTTGAGACACAAACCTAATCATACACTCGCGTTCAAGCTTCGATCGTTTGTCATCGCTCCCTTTCATGGCTTTTTCAAGATCTTCCACCTTCCACTCCTCGAGATCCATATCCTTCAGCAAGCCAACATAGAAATCAAAAAGCAAATAGACAAAATACTGAGAAGAATGTGCATTCATACTTACGGGAACAATAGAAGCAACATCATGCATGAAGAATAACCTACTAAACAAACTATAAGAAGTGTCTAGAAGAAGCCAAATACGGAACCAGAACTATTCCAATGCAAGTGCAGAATCGATCTATTCATTATTGTGTAAATGGGTGTCATGTTGACATGTGAACCTCTGTTTGTTATTTTCTTCTCTGTTGTATAATGGTTCCCATAGGATTCAGTATCAATTTCCTAAATACTTCTTTTCTTGCAAAAATTTTGGTTGTAAAGTCTCTCTCTACCCTAGGCAATTCAATCACTAGATTCCTGTCCCCATCCATCTCCACTATCATGAGTTCTACATCTGAAACAGTCCCTGAACTTGAGGTTACAAACTCTCTGAGAATTCATTCAGGTTTCAAACCATCATTTGTGGATGTTAGAGAGCAGTGTATCGGGATCCTGCTTCTGAAATTTCATATTAAAAAATCTCACTCATGAATTAAAATAGTTGGATGGATTACTAGAGGAATTCTTGATATTACTTAGGAATCGCTGAATTTGATTAGTTACTTGTGAAGCAGTACTGTTAAGTGGAAGAAGACAATCATAAGAGACTTGTAGTATGAAGCACCCTCAGACGTAACTACCCTTTAATTTTTTTCCTTCTAAACGACATTGCCACTTTTTCAAATTTATTACAGCGTTACCAGGGATCACGGTTCCATCTCACAGTTTCCTTGTTGAGAAATTAACTCGTTACAAACCATAAATTAAATAGTAGTAAACTTTCAGTAACTTCCTCATATCGTTGATCCATCTCCCTCATAACCATTTAACATCTGAAGTATGAGAACAATTCTATATACCAAGCAGAAAAGGCAAAAGAACTATAGGAAGGCAGAATTAACGAACAGTAGATGAAAACCAGTGAAAGGGATTTCAAACCTTTGCCAACATGGAACCCCGTGGATTTGCAATTCTTCCCCTTGTAGAATTCTCAGCAACATCAATAAAGAAGCTCTCGAAGAAAGCAGCCGGCGACCTTCAAGACTAAGAGAAATTAGGGTTTCAGTGGTGAAACAAATATGGGTAATGAGGCTAAGTCGACACCGGCCAAAACCCCTGCTTTTGCCAGCATCGGTTGCTTCCACTTGTGGCCTTCTTTGACCGACGAACACCCACTCTTCTTCTCTTCGTGAATAAACGAACAGGAATTCCAAGCCGAAGAAAGGCGCGATAGAAAGAGTTAGATACTCAAAACGATGAGAAAACAGGGTTTCAGTGGAGGAATGAAGATGGGAAACGATCGGAGGGAGTACCCAAAACGACCGGAGAAACCAGGGCTTCAATGGAGAGAAGAAAATGGCTAATGATCTGAGAGAGAAGAAAACGCGTATTGATACTCGAAACGATCGATCGGAGAAACCAGTGTTTGTAGAGGAACGAAAATGGGTATCGATCGGAGAGAGACTTGATACTGGGGAATTGGGAAACCATTGTTTGAGCGGGAGATGAAGCGGCATTTGACAAATGATAATATCTGCACGGGATAAATGAGGTTTAAATATATAAATAAACAAATTTTAAAAAGAAGAGGAAACGATTCCCAAAGACTAGAAAAGAGATTTAACCGACATTTATCATAGCGTCGGTTTGTTTTACTTTTTTTTTTTTAAATTACTTTGTATTTTAATTATCAAATATAAGTTTTTCCAAAAAATCTTATTTCCCATAGTGGTTCTTTTTCTTTTTTTTGGAATAAAATAATAATTTTTTTATTAAATCATTTTCATAATATCTTTCTTGTTATCTTAATTCTTATAGGCATAGATAATTAAAATTTTTAAAATAATTTTTTTTAACCTTTTAGGATTTAATTATTATAAAATTCTAAATTTTATAATATTTTTTAATTATTTTGAATTTTGAAAACACTGAAAGTCTGAAAGACCCTTATATTTTTTTTTCCTTTAAAAGGTCAAGTATCAGAAAAATAAAAAAAGCACGTGTAACAAAATTATACAGATTGTTTAACAATAGAAAATTAAAATTATAGGATTAAATTAATAAAAGAATAAAAGATAATTAGTATTGCTTTTATTTACTCTAATTTAATGACTACTTTATCTCTTATAGTTTTTCAAATTATTAATTCAACTTTAGAATTTACTTGTTTTTACAATCCTTCTGCCATTAAGTTTCATTAATTAAGTGATGATCTTAGCATCTTTGTTTTTTCAAAAACCCAAATTACCCCTAAAATTTTATATCACTTATTTATACTTGATATTAAATTGCATAAGAAAAAAAATTAACCCTAAACTTAAGGTGCTAAAAGTCTTATTCTCTTATAAAAAAAACAAAAATTGTCATTCTTTCTTTACCCTTCTCCTCTTACTTGCAAAGAAAAAAAATGTTTTTTTTTTTTTCTATTTTTTTGGTATAAGAGATTAGCTTTTTGATTTCATTTCTTTTTCCTTTTTTTTTGATAAATTCAATTTCATCTTAACTTTTTTGAATCTAACATTATAAGAAACAATGATAAAATTGATATTTCATATAATATTTATTTTTTTAGCTTCGTAGTTCTTTAACGTGCTCTTTTCTTTTATATAGCCGCTTTATGATAAGTGTCGGAACCGGCTGTTTTGGTTTTCTTGCAGGGCGCGGGAACTAAAACTAGGTTGCGCGCGCCTTACTCAAATAGGGGCTAACGCTATAGTGGGGCCCTTGCTTGTTAGGTTAGGGGCAAAGCAACCTACCGTGGGGCCCTTCCTTGTCCTGAGGCTAGGTTTTGGATCAAGTAGGAAATTATCCATCCGCCCGCCCTACCTTGTCCACTGAGGCTCCGGAGTTTGTTGGATCGAAGTAGGAAATTATCCATCCGCCCGCCAGCAGCACAAGGCATAAGGATTTCTTAACATCATTAGAGTAAAGGGGCTCTAGTAATAAGTCGTGGGCCAACCCGGGTTTGTTTGCATCGCACACCTAGGGGGGATTCTCCCAGGGGACTTTTGCATCCAAAAGGACCTTGCTTAAGCGGACCAAGTTGCTTACCACTTGGACCAACCCCCATTGGTTACAATATAAGATTCTTTAATAATTAAGTAATAATACAAGACGCAATAGCAATTATCTCGAAATAAAGAAAGAAGAAAAAAAAAAACCATATGGACTATAAAATTGGAGTAAATTTGTTAGAAATCTTGTGAAGAACATGGAGGAGTGGTTACCAAATTTTAAGAGTAAATTGTTGAGAAAAGTCTTGGTAACATGAATGAAAAATGATATCAAAACGCGCTTAATCAAAAACTAACTTCCTAATTTTGTTTTGGAGTTAAGAGTCTTGAAAATGTGGGTTTATATACTGAACCCAAAATAATGAGACCTAAAGAATGCTAAGCCCATGACCCATATTACACATTTGGCATTTAAAATTGTGAGAACATGAATCGGACTAATAAACAACGGGCCCATCTTAGGGCCACTTCGCGAGAGCATTACCATGCCAGCTTTATTTCCACGGATTGGCCTGGGACAGCGAACTTAATGTCCAAACGAACGGGAGGTCTTAGTTATAGAAGATGGTAATGGTCCTCCGGATATCGGATTGCCAGTATATTGTGCCGCCATTGGTGAGGATCAACGCTCTTTCTTCTTTTACCGCTTCGCTTGTGGGGTGGGGCGCCTTGGGGGCTTTCTTGTTTTCTTTCTTTTTCCCCTGGGAGGTCTTGGGTTCACACCCATTCACAGCACACCCCCCCCCTAATACCCTCCCGGCTACAAACAAAAAAAGAAAAAAATAAGCAAAATCCAGATATCAAAGTCTCTAAAATTTGTAGACATCAATGCAACTTAATCCTAATGTTATGAATGGTGATTATTGACATCATGGTGTTTACGTGTTTTCGATGCTATTAAGTTATTGACGGAATCCATTAAATCCAATAACGATACAAATTTATAGTGTAAATTATCATAACTTACAAATATTTGATAAATTAAATATAAATAAATTTATTTATTTTCCTTTCCATTAAAAAGATACCTAGGAGATCAAAGTACACAGGCACCTTAGTTCTTAGATTCTACTGCACTCTATGGAAGATTAAAAAACTGAGAGGACTCCATCAAGGCATTAAACAGAAGATTCTTTGCCACTGGTCTCATTCATAAATAATTGAGTAAATTACAATAACATCCTAAAATGGAGGCCTTAAAGAACTGTCACCTCACTTTATGTTTAAAAAGCACTGAGACCCAAGGTGCCTTCCCAAGTGATTTTTGAATTATATTCAAAACTTACCATAGTTGAGTCTGAATCTTCTTCCCGTTAGGAAAGGTGTATGTGTTTCTTTTACGATTTTTCACTACACAAGATATAGGGCTATGTGAGATTCACTGAAATTTCACCTTTGACAGCAAACTGAAATAGAATAACAAAAACAATAATACATTAAGTTTAAAATAAAATGGCATTGCTGTCGTTTTATGAAAGATTAATTAAAATAATCTCTTTTTTATCTTTTTTTGGGGGTGGGGGGTGGATATTGGCTAATTTTACGCAAGTAAATAGACTCACAGTTGTTCCAACTTTGTCAAGTTCCCAAGCTCAGAAGAGAAATGATTGGATCCAACATCCCTGCCAAAAAATGAAACCACGAGTTTTATTTCCATTAATCAAGTGCTAAAACTGAAGACGTTTAACACTGAAACATACTCGAAGGGAAGAGATAACAAAAAAAAGAAGGTTACTTGCAAGCAAATAGAAGTAGACTGGAAAGATTTCCGATCTCTTTTGGAAACTCTTCAGATAAAGCATATATACCAACACCCCTGAACCCTGTATAATGTCAGTGACAGTAAGAAAATCCCAACTCAGAACATACAAAACAACGTTTTCATTTTTCAACATAACTATATAGCTATCGCAATTGATTTTAATTGAAGAGTCGGCCACTTACAAGTAGTGCAGTTGAGTAAAGCTTCCAAAAAATGTAGGCAAGGGTTAGGGTCCTGTGTAGTAATTTTGACCCAGTTTTCTGTAAAAAGAGAATTTAGTAGTGGTGAAACTTATATATCAATATTTATCAAGCTGGATTGGCTAGTTTTGAAAATTCAGACCATCTTATACTCATAGATACCTACACTATCTATATGTATTGGTGAGGTAAGTTAGATTCAGCCTCACTTTTCTTAAAATTGATTTTTTGTCCCGTGATGTCGGAGAAGATTTCCATTCCGGGGTTTTCCTTGCAATTTTGATCCCCTAAATAGGTTAAGGGCTTGATATTCTTTGAGTAACCTCTTTTTTGGAGACATCTCTGTTAACAAATCATAATGGAGTGAATGTATCTTGTCTATCAATGAGAAACAAGGGTGGGCATAAATTACATGTTTTGAGTATTTCTTATTCATGATAACAATATACAGGAATAAAATCTGACTTCTTTATATAACAACGACCAATTTATTTATTTATTTAGAAAGTGGCTATCACCTTCCCTCTCCCAAATGCTCATGCAATATTTGGTGATTTTGGTCTTCATCAATCACAGTGGTTGCAGTCGAAGAGTTAATTTGGCTCTTTGGATTTTCACTCGTTGAGGTTCCACTAGTGTCACCACTCATAAAGCTGCCGGTTATATCATTGAATGCCCAATCCGTTAGGTATCCAGGCTTTGATGAGACAGAGCCAACTTCAGTATCTCCTGAAAGCATTGCTACCACACGGGACATTGCTGGACGTAGAGATGGTGATGCTTGAGTGCACAGGAGAACGACTCCCATCATCCGTTTTGCTTCAACAGCACTGTATTCT
The DNA here is from genome assembly GCF_041222555.1 of Hakea prostrata. NCBI lineage: Eukaryota > Viridiplantae > Streptophyta > Magnoliopsida > Proteales > Proteaceae > Hakea > Hakea prostrata. The sequence goes on along the minus strand of NC_142605.1, from coordinate 26,393,426 downwards.
GATAGTGCAGGATCAACCACTTCCATTTCACGATTACTTTCATGTAGATTCCAAGCCTATAAATCAGGAAGAAGAAAATAAATGTGAGACCCTTACCTGCTTTGAATTTAGTAGTATGACACAATCATTGGTGGTAATGCAAAAGGCTCAGGGTTATTTTAGTATAATTCCTACTAATGAAGTAAGTTATTTTCAAATCCAATTTTCTTTTAAGGGGAAGGGTAGCAGAACCTATAGCACTTCATACACCTCACAAAAATTAAATGTTCATATGATGCCTTCCAGAGTCAATTTCTAAAGCAAATGTTAATGCATGGCTCATCTTTGTTGAAAAACCAATTTTGATAAAAGATTGATCACAAGACTGTTACCCATTCAAGGAGATAAACATCTTCTTTATTTGTGCTTGTATCAGAAATTGTCCTCCCACTGATGATCTCGAGGGTTACTACTCCAAATGCAAAAACATCAGCTTTCTCAGTTAGGTGCCCACGCATAGCATACTCTGGTGCAAGATAGCCACTTCAAAATAAAACAAGGTTATCAGATCCCATAACTCAAAATTTGTACAGGTTTCCAGAAGAGGGGAAAAAGAAGTGCTAGAGTGCTTTACATTGTTCCTGCAACTCGAGTACTTATATGGGTCTTCTTGTCATCATAAAGTTTGGCCAAACCAAAATCTGAAATTTTGGGAGTGAGGTCAGCATCAAGTAGAATATTACTCGCCTTGACATCTCTGTGTACAATTCTAGGCTTCGACTCCTCATGAAGATAGGCTAGACCACGTGCTGTCCCCAAACAGATATCAAAGCGTGTTGGCCAATCAAGATGTAATGTGCTCCTTCCTATTCAAGAATTCAAGATATGATTGAGTTTCATGATTTTCCCATAAAAACATCTACAACTTTTAGGAAGGTATTCCAATTGCCAAAGTTATATATAAATAATTCTTCTAGGGATTCCCTACCAAATAGTGCTTGATCAAGGCTTTTATTTTCATGGTACTCATACACCAGAAGTCGCTTATCTCCCTCAAGGCAACAACCATATAACTTTACAAGGTTTCTATGTTGCACTGCAGATATGGTAGCAATCTCTGCTATGAACTGACTCTTTCCCTGGTGAGATGCCACTGAGAGTTGCTTGACAGCCACAACCCTTCCATCAGGAAGCATTCCCTATAGAATACACCAGTCCAATAGATTTAGTAAGTCAATTTCATGTTCAGTTTCCATTTCTTTCTTTTTCTTTTTCTTTTTTGGTTATCTATTTCTTTCTTATTCAACTCTTGTAAATAAACATATTCAGAATTAACAGTAAATTCTCCGGTGCTCATCTGTTGTATATAATTCATATTGAACGGGATCGTTTTATCTAAATTCAGTTTTTTTGGTATTTATGTAAAAGCCACCACATACCTTGTAAACAGGTCCAAATCCTCCTTCTCCAAGCTTATTAGCAGAACTGAAATCTTCTGTGGCCGTCCTTAGTTCTGCATAACTGAAAGTGTTTGGTCTAGAAGCTATACCTAGAAACTCTGCAATTTCAATCATGAAAAGATGTACTATTATTTGTTTATCCAAACCTGGACACTAACAGAATGTGTTCACCACATATATAAAAGGAATCAAATAATTAGAGCTCGACATTTCCTAGACCGAGGGAAGGAATATCCAATCTTCTCTCGTCTCATCAAACAAAACAGAAATAGTAGAAAAAAACTGAAGACATGCATGGATTTAAGATTTTGAAACTTGAAACAACAATTCAATTGGGTTTTTTACCTTCATCTACTTCATTTTTCAATCCTTTCCTCCTTTGAAGAATATAGTAAACCCCCAAAACAAATAGACAAGTTACAATTCCGATAGGGACAGTGAGTCCAACAATTAAACCAGTCTTTGTCTTCCTTGTTGAAGTAGGTGTTCGCGGAGTGTTGCTAACAGTTGGAACAAAATCTGAACCAAAAAAGTAAATGTCAATAGCTTCTATTGGATTATTAACTATGTAACTTAATAATGTAATGCATCTAAATTTTGAAGAACTTACTTGGGACAGCACTGATGGCTGAAATTGATGGTCCATATGTACCTTGTGCAGGTATACAACAAGTCCCCTTTCCAGCCCAAAATAAATGGATTTCAAGGTAGTTCTCTGACACTTGGGCTTGGATTTTCTTTTGTACAGCTGTATAAGAAACTCCCCCTGCCTCCTTCCTAATGTCAAAATCTTTTAACCATAGGTTACCCTGAGATATTATGAAATTAATAGCTTTCAAAATCCATGGAGAGTCTTACTACTGGAAAGCTAAAATGGCTTCATGTAGTATATAACTTTATTGCTGTGATAAACTTTCCATGCTGTAAATAGATTTTCCCAAAAGTATAAATAGAAGTTAACTTTCTACAAGTAATAGATTGTATGCAATAGAAATATTCTAATTTACTTTCAGTAATTGATTGCAAGGACTACCTAAGCAGTGCATAACTTTTTGTAGTTAATGCTTCAACCATACTTAGTCAACTTACCTGGACGTAAATATCAAAGACACGCCTTCCAAGACTTTCCCAAGACTTAGTATTTGGGAATGCAAGCTCAGCAAATTGGAGGGTCACATTGTATATTCCATTTTCAAGCCCAAGCCCATAGTATCTCAGTGACCCTGGAGAAATTCTTGCTGTCTGGAACAACTCTGAATCTAAAGTATTTTGGAATTGCGATGAAGAATATAGGGTATACTGAACATTGTTATTCTCAGCAAACTGTCCAACGTTGCTTACAGCCCATCTTTCTGTATCAGTGACATTATAGGTGGCTGTACCAAGTGTATCATTCTCTCTATCAAATACAATCCCCTCAGAAGACTTTATTTGTGGACCTCCACACTTGATAGAGAAGTTATAATCTACACCAAGAAAAAGAGTCACGATGTTATATACAGAAGAGTTATGTTGTACTAGGTATTTTGAGAAATAAAATTTCAAAAATATGTCCTTTAAAATTTGAAGAAATTAAGGTGAGCATTTGAAGGTTTGGATGTTAGAATGCCTAAAGATATGATGCTCAATACCTCAGCTTCATGTACTTTTGGATCCTATTTTTCTTGTTTATGCAGATTAAACTGAACCTATTTTCTACATTCTGTTTGAATGCCCTCTCCCTTGAACCAATTCATTCTTTTCCTCATTGGAACCAAGGCTTGAGGCATAGGGTTTTTAATTGTCTATTTGAATGAAGAAAACATTTTCCTGATCCAATTCAGTGAAGAGTGCATTAAAGATGTCTTTTCTATGTTCTGTTCTATACGTTGGACTATTTAGGAAGTTTAAAATCTTGCAATTTTGATAGGGCTACTACCCCTAAATTGACTAGGATCGTCAGCGGGGCCCTTGCTAATTACAATTAGAATCCAAGCATCGCCTGTAAAACATACTCTGGCATCATTAACATAGGAACTTATTTTCTAGTGGTTTTTTTTTTTGTTGTTAGGGGGGAGGGGTTTGCGTAGTTTTAAATTTTATTATGTAAACCAATCAAAGCAGTGAAGGAAGCAGAAGGTCATGCCACAATGACAGTTTTAAAGTAGGCAAGAGATATGGTTGGACGATGCAATATTATTTTTCAGATGCTCTAGTGCTGGTGGAGGATACAGAGAAGGATTACTGCACTTGCAGTGGGTTCTTTTGCTTTGTCTTTTCCACTGGACTCCTGCAGGTTAGTTTTTATCCTCCTACCTAATGAGGACTTTCTTTGTATTGTGTATAGTATTCTCTGGTTTGATGGATATTGATCTCTGCAAATACTTCTTAGGGGGAATGTAAGATCTCAGCTGCCTCTCTCATTTTATTAATTAAAATATTAAAAAAAGGGGAGAAAAGCAAGAGAGAAGGGAAAGAGGGGTTAGAGGGATGAACAGATCCACTAAATTTTAGAAAGAAAATAGAGGTAAGAAATCACTCACATATTGGAGAGCCCCGATTGCATGGGAAGTTTGGTTGAAGACAATTGAGTCCTGAAGGCAAACCACTTAAAATACGACAATCAAGTGCTTAGATTATGAGATGTGATAAAGAATAAAAAGATGTAGAGTATTATTGGGTCAAACATGGTACAAGCACATAAAGCAATTGCTCTTTTGCATTGATCTATTTTGATAACAAGTAAACACGAGTTAGCACAATCAATTAAAACATTACAACCTTGGCATTATTTCCTCTGACAGAAGCAATGGTATTATCAAAACATGTGCAAATGCGGCAAGAGAAATTGGATAACAAGTTAGATTGAGCAATTTAATTTAAATTTTAGGAGGGAGAAGCCTACTTTCTAAACTATGAGTATGATTACAAGCATAGAAAAAATTTTGAGGGAAAATCAAGTTTCGACTAGGTGAAAATGGGAAAACTAAGTTGGAAACTGGAAAATTTTCGAAGAAACTTAGGATTTTTTTGTACAAGTTTCGACATGAAATTCCGACAGGTTTTAGGGAATATTTTAAGGTGGGACTCTGTATTTAAGTTAATTATAGTATAAAGAACACATTGACTGTATTTTGCTAAAAAAATCAATGTAGATATCATTTAATGTACATAACATCAATGTATAGTTGTTCAAGAATTGCACTATAAACTTACTAAAGTACATCACATTAAATATATAATTTCTAACTCCAAAACATCAAATACAAAGTAACTAACGATAAAGGAAAGTACAACTCAGTGCTAAGAGGAGTGCCTCAGTAGATCCATCCTATGAGTTTGATGGTTTTTTTTGGTCATTTTGACCTGAAATTTGATGTGTAGCCTAATTTGAGGCCAATAAACATTTGGAGTAGTAACCCCTATTTTGATGGGTTTTTTTGGTCATTTTGACTTGAAATTTGATGTGTAGTCTAATTTGAGGCCAATAAACACATTGGTAGTGTTATTTTGATCTAAAACATTACATAAACTAATGTTCTTAATCGACCCATGTCCTACTATACGCGGACGAAAGCCCCGAAACTAAAAACCTAAAAACTCATAAAACCAAATCATATAAAGTCTACAATTCATTGTACAAATACTGTAATACATAAAGTCATCCAACCATATAAAATCTGAAACTCTCAATACCAAGTACTGTGCCTAGGTGGATCGAACTCCTCTGACTCAGTCTGTCTCCAGTGATGCCCCCCCAACAAATTCACATACTCATCCCATCTCATACGATATTGAAAATGGTCTAAGTAATCATTAACTGCAGTTCTATAGCGGTCATCTTCCGCTGCCATGAGAACTCCAATTTGAGGGAAGTGAGAATAGGGCCAAGGAACGTTCCGCATGCCATCAGATGCCCTTGTTGGTACGAATGACTCTGATTGTGAAGGAGGGAGAGGGACACCATAGCTCCCATGATACGAAGAACTAGAGGGGACACCATAGCTCCCATGATACGAAGAACTAGAGGGGTTACTAATTCCCATATCATACTGTCCATGTGAAGGAGGGAGAGGGACACCATAATTACCCGTAGGCCAATAACCTACTGTGGAGCCTACAGACTCATCCAAGCTCATGGACCCCATTGACGCAATCACCGCATCCCAAGGATTAACATAGTCATGGCCAGCTCCCCTCTGATGGTGGCTCGGCCTAATAGAGAATGGATGTTAGGTTTAGGGTGTGTTCTTGTACTTCTCTTTGTGGGTTTTAATGGCTGAATGAACTTGGATTAAATAGTTATTGTCTATTTGAAATATTTTCATTTTCAGAGTTTAGTTTGTGTGTTAGGTTTGTATTCATTTACGGAGAAGAATATAATTTAGCTCAGCATACATTTTATTTCAGGTTAGTACATCAAGAGGCATTGGATTGATTATTGGTCCAGATATTTTCATTTTCAGAGTTTAGTTTGTGTGTTATGGTTTGTATTAATTTACGGAGAAGAATATCAATTTAGCTCGGATGCATTTGTATTTCAGGTTAGTTCATCAAGAGCATTGGATTGATTATTGGTCCAGCTGTTGGTGGTTATCTTGCACGGTTATGGGTTACCAATTTGGGTATCAATGGATGTCCGTATTGTTGTTTCTTCAGTTAAAATTATAATTGCTGGTGATCTACACAACCATTGTATCTGAATTCCAGAACTCAGTTTAAAGTATAAATGCACATTTATGTGGAGCTAGCCAAGAGTTTAGAGGAGAACCGAATTAGTCTTTAAGCTTTTGTTTTCCCCTTCTTATTTTTTGAACTTAAAAAAATGTTTTTCTTCCTTTTCAGAACTACCATCTTGTTTTTTGAATAAGATCTTTCAATTGTATTGTTTATTATTCCGGAAAAGAAATTATATATGATGTTTGTTTTACCAATAAATAACTCTTTATTAGGAATATTTGTGATCGAAGAAGTTAGTATCTGTTTTTCTAATGAGGCATGAATTGATACTCTGTTTTATACCTGGAAGGGGAGTTAGTAAAGACAGTGGGTTCGAAGATAAGGTAGATCGTTCTTCTTCTTCATCTTCTTCTGCTTCTTGCTTCGTCTTCTTTCTTCTCCATTTGTGGCTTCTATCCGTGGGCAATTTCACCGATCAAAGCACTAGAAGCTCGATCAAAGCCTCCTTTGCCCCTATATGCCGGTTTGCTAATTCTAGGGATTCATGCGGAATTTCTAGATGACCTGCCCTTCTGAGATGGAGGTCGGTGAAACTTCTTCGAAAGTAGAAAGAGGTGTCCGAGTTCAAACTCCATTGGTAAGCCCACTCCAGAATCACTTTCCTATGTTGCTTTCTTGCTTACCCTATTCAATCTCCAAAAGGTACCCAGATGGAATTGTCGTAGAATTTTCAGCCCTTGGAGGAAAGCTTCGGAATTTTACGTATCTGTTAGTTTTTTTTTATTTTTCTTGATTATTGCTACATTTTCCAGTTTAGGGTTTCAAATTTACTGATTTGGGGCTGCACAAAATGCTGCATTTTCGTGTCTGAACGTGTATTGTGAAATTCGGCAAATGATGGGCTGATTACATATTGGATCTATTGGTCTTATAAGACAGTAGGCTTCTATTCTGTTGTTTTTTCTGTGGGAAATGATGAGTCTAATAAGTTTGGTGGTTTATGTGTGAAGTCTGGGACTATTGGTGTTTCTAAGTTTGATTACTTTGCTTGGGGGTAGGAAGTTTTTCAGGCGAGATTAGCGTCTATTTAGGCTAGGATCCCATTCTTGGCATTGATTGATATGAAGGGTCCTTCTCACATTGAAATTTTTAATCCAAAGATTAAGTACTTGAAGATCTTTGGAAAGTTTATTGGTATTTTCTTCAAAGATTTGAGACTTTTATCTTATGCAAGCTTCCATGCAACCACTCTGCCTATTCCTAACCAGTCAAAGATGGCTTCTAGTAACATTCTTGCGCATCTACTCAGCATTAGAAAGCTTGTGATGAGTGGCCTTTTTCTACAGGTAATAGGACTTTGGGATTAATTTTCATATTTACATAGCAATTGGTTTACATTCTTTTATGTTTGTATCTGCTTGCATTCTATCAGTCCTTAATAGTTGGTGATGTGGCAACAAGGCTTTCTTCTACGTATAATCATTTGAAGAGTATCACCTTCTCACTAAATGCAAAAGATATTAAACAGATTCTTGTTGCCTTCTCTTTATTGAATAACTCCACTAATCTGCAAGAGCTTGAAATCTTGGTAACTTTCTTGTCGCCATAGCCTTTCTTTTTCCATTCTTATGCTTCATTTTTTTCTTTTTCTTTTTTTGTGGTGGAACATTCCTATAGTTGCTTGCTCTCATTAACATTTTCAATTCTCTAGTGCTGTAATCGTAAGGAATATCCTAGAGTTCCTGTCATGAATTTGCAAGAAGCAAAGGAACAGTTGGATTGTACATTTGACAAACTTCGAACTGTAAAATGTCTGAAGTTGATGGCATTGGAAGTGAGTTGTTATTAATTGAATATATCTTAAGCCAACTCACCTATTCTTGAGACAGTGAATATCATTTCTTCAGAAAATGCCATTGATGCATTAGAATTATCACAACAGTTGCTTCAATTCAAAAGAGCTTTTCATCAAAAGTCGGAATTATGTATGTACACCGTGAAGGCTCCTTCTCTAGAAGTGTCTCTAGGATATTATGGATCAGTGGCCATGGGAACTTTTGACATTTTTGGTTTTTTTTTTTTTTTTGGTTGACTTAAACACTCCTTTTACTTCGTTTTTGATCTGTGAATATTGCAAAGCAAACTGATGTTGTGCCTTTGTTGTACATGAGTTGGTTTTCTATGCTAGGAAGGAGAAACTATCTAGGCATGTAAATGATCATCTGATTTCTTTTCTTGTTGTGAAAACAAAGGGGGAAAAAATGAAGAAGGAGAGTTAGCTCTGTAAATAATCATCTAATTTCTTATTATTATTTTTTTTTTGGATGAATAAAGATCATCTGATTTCATTTCTTGTGTCTTGATTTTAATTGTTCTGTTGGATTCTAATGATTCGCCAGTCATGACATTAATCTATCTTCTTTACCCCTTTCTTCTCATATACTTGCTGAAAATTTGCAGTTGCTTTCTAAATCATTTCACACAATTTCATTTTTAGCCACCTTGGGCTTCAAAACTGTGACACACTCCCACTTCAGCACGAGATGTGTGCAATTCTGAAAGAAGGCTTTGTAGTGATGGAAGAGCATACAAATTTCAGCAATATTTACTATTTAATAATATTATATTATGCAATTTGGTGATCATTCATGTTGAAACCTTGGGTGGCAATAGTGTTTCACTTCTGGATGAGTTTATTGTCTTACTCTATTGTATATATGGCTTTAGATTTCTCATTTGTCTTAGGCATGAGAATTTGCTGAAGACCCTGTGTATATTTCACCATAGATTTCTCACTTGTGGCCATGAGAAGCTGATCGGTGTAGTTTTGATACTGTTGTTTCAAGCCTAGTTCTTGTTTGCTGCTTGATGCTTATGGTGTCTGCTCTTCTTGCGAGACCCTTTTGGCTATAACCCCAATTCTTGTCCTTCCCGATTAACTTTTGCTTATTGTTCTTCTATTTCTGCTCTATACTTTGGACTGCAGGGATGGCAATAAGCTACGAGTCTACGAGGGGTCCACAGATTCATGGAACAAGTTCATAGACAGTAAGCTCCACCTGTCTATTTGGGGTGGGGGGGGGGGGGGAGGGGGACATGCATGGGTCATTTCACCTTGCAACTTGTGGCTTTGATGTGTATTTTTTTTTTGGTGGTTATACCTTGGCATTATGTACTCTTTAGAATGCTTTGTGAATACAATGAAATAAAGAGACCAGAAAAGAAATCATGTACCTAGAGATACATTTGGGCATCTTTTAATTTTCAAGTTGAAAATAGCGATTGATTTCATATATGCCATGCATTTGCTCAGTTGGAAATTGGAAGTCCTAATAAGAATTGCAGCTTGGACGACATTTGGTAAGATCCTTCTAGGAAGCAATTCCATAATTCTAATTAAACGGTATGTTGATTGTTACCTATCAAGTTATTTTGACAAAAGACATGATGTTATTATTCCGAGATTGTTATCAATGATCATAGGACCAGCAAGAGTCATTAAACTCCTAGGTCCTCTGATAAATGAGTTTTTGTTAGAGAAGTTTAAATGAATTCTGGAGATTTCCCCCTACCTTTTATCCTTAAAATTGAACTTAAAAGATGCAGGGGTGGAGGGATACCCAGTGGTCAATGATTTACCACTCAGGTCCAAGGAGGGTTTAATTTTAGGTAACACTTAAATAACTTCAAGATTCTGAAAATGTGAAAACAGTCACAATTTGATAAATGGAATGCAAAGTATCATACATGGACAGTTACATGAATCGTAGTGAGGCATAAGCAAATGGGTGGAAAACTGAGATACATTGAAATTTGCCAAGGTCTTTCCTCTGTACATCAACAAGCAATAGTTCAATTTAAAAAGTAAAAACTGAATGTTCACACATGACAAAGCATACATATCCACAAAAGGAAACAAACAATCTTTTTGTTTCACTTCACATGAACTTCAGATTACAAGATTGATCATGTTGACATCTTCCCCCTTTTAACTTTCCATATTGATGATGCATCGAATGCCTTCTCCTTTCACCATTAACTCCAAGGCCTTGTTGATATCTGAGAATGGAACGGAATGAACTTCTAAACCTCAAGTTCCTGCATGTACAACAAACAAATGAAGAACCACATTATGTTGTTGTTCTAGACTTCTGCATAGAAGATAGGATAATTGAAACACTGAATGATCAATATTGCTTACTAACCTTGTTCATGTATTTCTCCACAACACGTGGCTTGTAGTTCCCAAAGAACGTTCCCTTGAGAGTCCTTTCATTCAATATGTTGATGGGGTGGGTCTTAAATACTGCATCCTTGTGTGGAACACCAACAAGAACAGCAACACCCAGACTTAAAAGTAATTAAATTCTCATAGTCACACATGTTACTACAATTGTCACCAACCTAATTCCTTTTGACGTTTCTTTTTTGTTGGGGGGGGGGGGGGGTGAGTGGAGGATTATGTCCTTGATCCATCTTAGTGATCCAATCTCAGAAACTGTTTGGCCTCTGTGCTGAACCTAGGTTGCCCAACATTTAAGGTCATAACGAATGCAGCAGATCACATTGAATGAAACTACACATGCCCAGTTTATACAACCACTTAACCATATGGTCAATAAACTAAAAATTTTACAACACAAGTTTGGATCAAGACACTCATGGAAACAGGTCCTCTGAGATATCTAATATTCAGCAGTCTTACATTCTTCACTGTTATCATGTTACAAAATTCATTCCTCACAAAAACTGTTGCAATCTAGTTATTATTAACGTGTTCAAACCTAGTCCATCAGTCAAATATAGTCATCAATCTTTACCAAGGCATAACCAATATATTGACTCTGGTTATCTCATTATATGAGCTATAGCTACTAGAGAGAAACAAACCTCTTGAACGGCTTTCTCATGGTCTTTTGGGTTCACAAATTCATTAACACCAAACTTCTTTGCTGTTAAGAAGGAAAGTTCTCATGTCCCTCATGAATTATATGAAGGATTGGAGCCCTTGGTGAGAGAGCTGCAGACCTTTATCCCTTACATATATTTCCTATTTCCGAGTCTCTTCTTGTGTGAACCCTATGTGCCAAGATTTGAACTGTTGCTACTTCTGGAAGAGATCATTTGATTACCTGTGTGATCCAAACGAATTTCTAGCTATTCTGCTGTTGCAGTCAGCAATACCTGTGATAAACTTCTAATTGCTCACCTACTCTTCAACCCTTCACCCATCCATTGATTCCACTATTGAAATACCTATGAATTTAAGAAGAAATCCACCACACCCACTAAAAAGGTGAACTAGAAATAAAACCTTCTACTAAATATGGGCCAAAAAAATCTGAAGATAACATAATCAACTACCTATTCCTGATAAAAACCAGAAAACATGAAACACAAAAATATTGCAAGTTGTTGATAACTTCTGAACCGTGGGACTTCATTTCCCCAACTGTGATGGCACAGACCTGGTACTCCTCAAAATTCTGAAGCCCCATTTCCAAATATTTATATAACTGTGGCACTTCTGCAAGCAAAGACCCTCAAAAAGAGACCCATCATTTGGTCTACATACTGCATGAAGACATATTTTGTTGGCTCAGAACTTCCCAACTTCTGTATCATGACCCTATGTGATGGCTACATTTTATGATGGATATAAGATCAAATAACGATAAGAATTAATGGATACAAAATATGACTTTCTATTATTCAAATGTATCATTACATTTCCAAGAAAATCATACAAAAAATTTTGCCACAAAAATATATATGATCAAACAAAGCATCCATACAAAAAGCCATATGAGCGTTTTCTTTTTCCCCACGCTGTTTTTCTGTTATATATGAATGGAAAACATAAAAGCTAAGGAAAAAAATAAAGAGTCCTGAAACAGAAACTACTAATTCATAAAAACTATCCCCCCCCCCCCCCACACCACCAAAAAAAAAAAAAAAACTTCTTATAAAACCTAGCTGCTTCATATCAGAATAGAAGTTTCTATCATAAGGAACAAAATAAAATGGTCACAAATTGAAATTAGAAACTAAACTTTGACAGCAATAGGATATGATCTTTCTCCATTTGATGGACCCACATGATATTCTACAAAAGCATCCCTATATAACGCAAATATGTGACACACGGCTTACATGACTAGTGTATGGTCTTTTTCTTCATGTTTAGACCTATACCCTTGAAGTCTTGAACTCATCCTCGAGCTTGGTAGAGATGCAGAATCTGACTTGCATGACGAAATCTTCAAGTAGAATGCAACAACTTTTTGTCATGAACCACTTCTCCTTAGCTTTGATTCCAAATGATGCAAGAGTCGGTCTTGAACCACGGAAACCTGCAAGTAATGTATTGCACCAGGATCAATACCACAAAAGGAATGAAATTAAATAACTGAAACTCATTTTTAATTGCTTTTTTTTTCTTTTTTATTTCACTCTAACTTATACTTTTCCAGGTCTTGCATAGTCAGTATTCCTCCAAACTTCTGAAAATCTCTAACTAAACTGTGGCCAACAGAACCATTATAGAATGCATCCGGACCATATCTTGAAATTGCTTTTAATGTCTGTGCTAGTTTTCTGTTGTGGCATATAACTCCTGGCTGCAGTAGGTTTCCATTTGATGTGAAAATATTGCTAAGGCCCTTGTCAGCAAAGATACTTGATATTGATTTATTCATTTGCATGTAGAGAAATGGAGATATATCTTGAACCCTTTTTGTGCAAGATTTTCACATGGCATTACTAGCCTTTTCCATGGAAGCCTCCCATGTTGTTTCCAAGCTTTATGAAGGCCAGCAAGTTCCCCTGGAACTGCTTTAGAAAGTACACCACCTCCTTTCAAGGTAGAATTTCCACCATACATATTCTGAAGAGGAAAAACAGAATTATCAAAGATAAGTCAAGGATCCAGCTATAATGAATTCAAATTTTCTATGAAGTACATCAGCTTTATTTAGTCACAAGCATGCCATGTGATATTACTACATCAGTAAAACTGCAATAGAGGGCCTTCCCTTTAGAACCAATGTTAGAGATTTGCAATTTGAATTACCTATTTCCTTAAAGTTACTTGAACATTTAATCTGAGATCTTCCTCGCATACATGAATTCCAAGCTGTTTTCTCATCAACATTTTGCCATCAGATCCTAAGACAAATTTAGAGGAAATGCCAAACAGAAACTGAAGGAACTTTATGGAGCAAATCATGCAGTCAAGAACAACCATTTTGAGATGCCAACAACGTAAAAAAGAGAGAAAAAAAGGAAACCCCCCCCCCTCTCCTAGTGTCTTAGGTAGTTTGGATCCCATTCCTTATAGAACACCCTACTTCCTAGGGTTGTCCACTTGTCCTACATGAGATACGCATAGCAACAATTGAAAGGGAATTTTCTTTTTTACTGATTTTCTTGTGTTTTTTGAAACAGATCATGTACATACGTCAGGTTTATTTTTATTTTTCCAAAATGGACTGAATGGGAGGGGGAAAAACACTATTAAAGAAACTCCCAAATGAAAAACATAGACTTAAAAGCAAAAATGTACAAAATCATGATAAACAGGACCTTCACTCCACATCCACCTCTACTATACTACTACTGCTCTGCTGCCACAACCACCAATCCTAGACCCTTTTTTTTCCCCCTTAACATTGTCACAGATCCCCAATTTTACCATACAACAATTGTGGGTACAAAAGTAAACCAAAAATAGCAGACTCAGAAGGGGGGAAAAACTGAATTGAGAGTTTTAATCATTGGATAAATACAAACATGTTTGTCATGAGAATACACCAAAAAAAAAAAACCATGTTTGTCATGAAAATAATCATTTTGAAAATGTCCAAGAGGATAAGCATTGAGATAAGCTGAATGGAAGAACCAAAGGTTGATTGTGTAAAACTAATAAGGCCCTATCCTTACAGCTTTATTGAACCACAAGGTGGATCCTTCCTAGCAAAATTCTCATAGACATATTTTCAAACATTAATAGACACAATCTGGTGATGGAGCATTTGTTCACTCTCTCCCTGTAGAGTCCTCACGAGTTGATTTTGTATTACCGTTCAGTGGGAAAAACTAAGCTACAGTTTTAGGTTAAGGTTAGAACTCACCCGAGAAGCAAACCTCCTCTACTTCAACAGTCGTAGAGCAGCAAATGGCCTCTGAAGCTTTTATCTCCGGATAAAATCAAATCCCTACAAAGAAGGAAGTGAAATAAAATCAGTCTGAGATATTATCCTTGAATTATACGTACCGATTTGGGCTAGCCTTCATCCTCACCTGCAAATAGGGCAAACTTGCCATCTCTGGCACCGATATGGCCGCCTGAAAGTGGAGCATCAACAACCCATCAATGATGGAGGAGACGCTAGAGTTGAAGAGAGAAACTGAGATAGTACGAGAGAGAAGAAGAGCCAGAGATTAGACAGGATTCAAAGGAGAGTTATCGATTTGCAGAGTCGTCAAATGGGTTGAGGTTGGGGCTCTTTTTCCTCGGGCACAGTTTTCTTCAATTTGTTTCTGCAATAGAAATGGAAGAAACGACATGAAAGAATCATCGGAGATCAGGGTAGAAAGAGAAATCAGCATTTGCATCATCGGAGCTTCTTCTTCGAAAACCAGTCGTAGAAGACAAAATGAGGATTCACGCGCCCATTTTGTATTTTCAAACCATTTTGAAAAATATATGTGTTGGTTCGTCTGGCCCAGCGGTTCGGTTCGGTTCGTTAGCTGGTTTGGTGACAAAACCCACTTAACTGCTTAGTTTTCGCTCAACGGCCACGATCAGTTGGAAAGCATCCAACGGCTGGCTGAATCGTCCAACGCATTTAAAGCGCTGGACTGAAGCAAAATCGACAATTTTGACCCTACCAACGGTCTCTTGGGATTCCTCATTTTTGAGCAGAGCGTCATGTAAGATGAAGGTCCAGACATTGTCACAGAACCTGTAAGTGTGCAAATGTCCCTGAAATCAACAAACACAAAGATCATTGGTATAACCCCTAGATTCCCATTCACAGAACCCAACACAAGAAAAACCATTGATGTTGATAATGATAGGGAATAGTCTAGCGAGTAAATGAAAACACAGCAGTTAACAAAATGTGGACAAGTAGTACAGAAGTTTTCTACTAAGAACCTGAAGCAACCTTGATCTCTTCACTTTCAAAATTTTGCATCCAAGAAGTGATCATGCATTCATACTGAGCAAATAGTCCATTGCAGATAATGGCATCTACCTATTCTCATTCATGGAGAAAGAGATGTTGGAAGCTCAACAACCATGATGACCTACATGCTTATACCTTCAGTAATTTATTAGCATATTACTCAATAAACCACGTTTTACAATGTGACCATGAATTCCAAGGAAAACTAATGTCCACTGTAATTCCATCAAAATGGAGATTAGATTAGACCTCATAGATTTTTCCTTTTTGTACGGGTGACATCAACTCTCAATGCCCTCAACCACAAACAATGAGTAACCAGCTTTGTAGGTAGTCAAGTAGGCATGGCAGGGAAAACACTGAAAGGGTGTCCAAAATGAAGCATTACAAAGCAGAGGACTTACCATGCAGATACATAATGCCAAGAATACAACTCAATGCAAGCTACGAGGTGCAGAAAAACGTGAAGTGATGAAGTTGTTGGATACTTGGATTCAATGAGAGATGCAGCACGCATCCTTTCTATAATCTGCACTCTACAAAATCGAGAACTGTATAGAGCACCCAAAAAAAATCCCTCATTGGCTAAAATACAGAGAACCCACCTCTTATGTATTAGAAATAAGTACAATTAATTTGAGGACTTGAGTTAAGAAAATCTGGCTTGCTAGGTAAAGTTCATGGCAACTGATCGAGATAGCACATAAGATTGAACCTAGAGATTAATCTCATACTAGACAGGAAGCCTAGACCCAAAAGAATGAAAAGTAGTCATTATGACAAAACACGATGCTTCAGCTAGAGTAAATTGTTTTGACTGACACCACTCTTTCTCCTCTGATTACAAACAACTTTTTTTGGAGAAGAACCATGATCTCATAAATGCAGCGAACAATTTTACTTCATATTGCAGACAAAAGAAAATGTATAATGAGGCTTTGTGAGCCATGGCACAGTTCACGAAAGCCCTAAATGCTAATCTTCCAATTTTTTACCTTTCTTTTCTGGAGACCCAGGGCGGCGCAGGGAAGTCGGTAGCAATATATTATATTGTGAAAGCTATCTTAATTGAGACTTTGCTCTTGACTTGAGTCTCCAAAGCTTCAGTCATAGACTAATATTCACAAAAAATAAACAAGAGAAAATGTCAGAATTTCTAACCAGAGCAGTCAGATGATGAAAAATCCGAAAATTGTCCTACCTTGTCAAATTGGAGGAGAACTTTAATGGCAAGCTCGGGGTTAAGAGTCCCATTTGAGACCATCTCGTCTAATGTTTCTGTCAAGCACATGCCAATAGTCGATTGACGATAGAGTTCAAAAGTTGCCATTCCTAACTCAGATCTGTCAAACTAATAGCAAATCAGTAACCTCTATGACACAAAAAAATGTTAATCAAACAATCCAAAGTATACAAGATTACTATGAACACAGATTTTCAGCAAACAAAACTTGATTTGCACAAGAGATAACCCATCAGCATACAAATTTGATACATGATGAATCAAGGGTAATAGGAACACAAATGAGAAAAATCTTAATCAGTTGCAGAGAAGGAATAATAAGATGAAAAATCATCTGAAGACATTAAAGGAGTGTGAAGCCCAACATAAAATCCATTGAGATCATAGTCTAAGTTTTCATTATGTTCAAAAGATCATTGTTTCTGAGTAAATCTACAAGGATTCAAATTGGTTTTGGACCTAGAGGTCAAATCTGTAACTGTCTCATTAAGCTAACCGATTCAAAATCTTAGAACCGGTACCAATTTCAAAACAGTTGCAAGATTGGTTTGCAATTAGTGCTAGACGATCATAGTGTACAAAAAGGAGATGAATACCATGAGTATAAACTACAAAAAGGGTCATTCGCCATCACATTATCCAAATAAAAAGAATTATACGTAAGATGGCACGTCATTGAACATTGCTACGGACCTTATGTGAACATTGCTATGGACCCACTAGCAAAGTGGCACATCATTGATATAAAGGAAAAAGCATTTAACAAACTTTTATGCTAGAAGGCATTCATCTTTTATTATTTTTCCTTTGGGTGTGGGGGTTGGCATTTTGGTGAGTAACAGTAAGAAACAATTTTTGTATACAAATAATTTTGATCAGAAAAATTAACAATCACAGGTGCACCAACCTGTGAGAGTCCTAAATTATCAATTCTTTTCTTTCGTTGACAAGATTGGTCAAACAATCTATTCATCTTGTTGGACAAATTTATCATTTGGCCAATAAAAACAGTAACTACAATCTTGAACACAGATGAACACTCCACTTGGGGTTGACAGATAGTAACCTAACCCTCCACATCCCAGATCTGAATGAAAGCTTGCGTCACATGAAATTACCACTTCAAAATCATTGGAGCTGAACTATTTGGTAGGTCACTTAATAGACAAAATGCATTAGGCAGATGAGACGGTGCATTTTGTTCTCTTTGCAGCCGAAAAATCCAAAGCATCTTTATGTGCCTTCTGCATAACCCAACTTGGATGAGATTCTTTATGTTGCAAAATCAAATGACACCGTGCAAGCCATGTGTGCCACAAAAGAAAGGTAATATGATCAGCTTCAATCTAATTGTTCTTAATACTTTATCTGGCAATCTAATTGAAACAAACACAAGCCCCTCTCTCTATCAAAATTTATTTGTTACAAACACACTTTACAAACAAGAGACAAAGCATAATCTTCAACAAAGAACTTAACCTGGTGCCCAGGGATCCTGGGCCTCAAGAATTCCACACCATTCCTCTTGCATTAGATACACCTCTCTATCCCATCTTCATCCAATTGCTTCACCAGCATACACTACTCTCTGACTCTGAGACACCAACAGCAGATACTCTGACCATCATAATTGCAGCCTAAGTTCGGTATCATCAGGCCAGTACTTGATCTCACTTTGAAGCCCTGCTGATTTAAATTTTGGTCTGTAGGACATAAATCTCACAGTGCAGCAAGTGCTTCCCCTACATACAAGCATTTCTTGACCAAAGTTTGATCAGAGTTCTTGTGAATGGTTTAACTTACATGGTAAGCTTCCAATTTCAGTCCTTGCTCTTCCTAATTTTGCTTTCTGGGGCATCATGCTGTTATGAATTTTAGCCAACAATATTCACTTTATCTCCGAGTGACATATTAGTTGGATAGGTCACTCAGAAGTCAAATCAACGAATTGACACAGCAAATAATGGTTCACAGTCTACCTATACCAACCTCATAAGAGTCAGCCAAACTTGGCAATAGGTGTTCATTTGAAACAAGGTTTTCATCCCAGAAGCCAAGGACCAGATTTTGTTAATACCATGACAAGTGCAATGGACTTGTAGATGAAGAAAAACATCTGCACAGATGACAGCTAATCAATGAATAAACTTCATGCCAGCCAGAAAGAAGAAAAAAAAAAAGATCCACCGGTCTACCCAAAGAATGAAAAGATTCAAACAGTGTAATAGACAGAAAAATTGAAAGTAAGACAGCCAGGAATTGAGACACAAACCTTATCAGAGCACTAACGCATAGTCTCTATGAATTCCATGTCCTACACCAAGCCAATAGAAAAATCAGAAAGCAAATAGACAACATACCAAGGTGCATTAATGTTAGTTGGTGGGTGTTATTTGTGAAGCACAATGCGGGAAGGAGCTTTATTTATACATAAGATTTATCAAATACACAACAAACGAAATCTTCCCAATGTGGGAATCTTACAAGAAAAATAATATCTAGAAATATCCTAGCAATCTACCCTCAATAAGGAAAGAACATAATAGGAAACTATATCTACCCAAATCAACCAATAGTCCAGATCTCCTCAAATAGATTTCTCCTCACAAGACATACAATATCCAAAGGTAGATCTCCTATCATCTAGACACCCTGCCTAGTTTACATCTGTGTATGCCACAATTTTCAAGTGTTCATGAGCTGAAATTAGATTTCCTTTTCCTAGAATAGCCTTCAAATACCTCAAGATACGATATTATGCATCCCAAGTGCGAGGAGTAGAGACCCATATACTGGCTAAGAAAATTGACTGCAAATGTGATGTCTAATCTAGTACGAGACAAATAGATCAAGTTCCCCACTAACTTTTCATAACTTAGTTTTGTAATGGTTCTCCTACTTTTGCCTTCAAGTGTAGGTTAGGTTCAATAGGAGTTTTTCCTGGCTTAAATCCTAACATTCTAGTCTCTACCACTAGTTCTAGAGTATGCTTTCTTGAGAAAGGGAAATACCATTGGCCAAATCTCCTTCTTTTGTCTACAAGTGTAAGTTAAGAAATAGAAGTTTCTTCTGGCATACATCCTAACATTCAAGTCTTCTTCCAGTATGTCTAGAGTAAACTTTCTTCAAGAGAGGGAAATACCATTGGCCAAATATGCAAATTCCAGCTCGAGGAAGTATCTAAGCTTCACCATGTCCTTGATCATAAATTCGGAACCTAAAAATTTCTTCAGAGCTGCAATCTCATCCTCATTGCTCCCTTTGAGTACAATGTCATCCACTTAGACTAGAACTATCGTGGTACATGAATTTTCTTTCTTAATGAATAGCGTATAATCAACATTACTTTGCTTGTAGCCATTAGAAATCGTGGCCTCATGAAATCTTCCAAACAAAGACCTAGGCGACGGCTTAGCCTGTACAAAGCTCTCTTCAGCCTACACACTTTCCCAAGAGCCTCGATGGTAGCATACCCAACTGGCACATCAAAAAAACACCTCCAGTTGAAGTTCTCTATAGAGGAAAGCATTTTACACATCGAACTGCTCTAGGCTTCACCCGTTATAAGACAATTGTCCCTAGAAGAACTCCAAAGCGGTGGCGTTGTTGCAAAACATGGGAGGGTATTCAATCAATAAAATAAGCTGTAGTAAGGTCCACATCTCCCCAAAAACATGGAAGCGCATGCATAGCAAACATAAAAAGTTGTCTATTCTTACCGATTCCAGATCTTTCTCTTCTATTGATTGCCCATGCTCCCTCCCGACCTCTAAACTCTTCCCTTTTTTATTTATTTATTTATTTTTATATCATGATTAAAAAGCCTAGTTAAGTTTGATCATCCTAACAATTCAAAAAAGAAGACAAAATCCATCTAGGAGGGTTATGCAAGTGAGGACAAGCAATCTTCTGCCGAGGTGCCATGCCCAGCATGAGAACCAACTGGGATCTTCCTCTACCCTGATTCTCCCAAACAATCCGACCTTCCTAATTCCTATGTCCCTTCACAATCTTCCAGGTGCAAAACTTCTTCTATTACCCCCTGTTCCAACTCCTGAGGGGCTTTCGAAGTCCTTTCCCTTTTAAGCCTAATAAGAATAAATTGAAGGCCATTAGAAATCGTGGCCTCATTTTCTCGCGGGGGATTTGGCTCCTGAGAAAGGAAGAGAGAGCCAACAATCCCCTCGAGGGATTTTTCATTGTATATTTTTACGCCTCCCATTCCACTCTTTTTGTTTAAGTTGTTCATTGTCTTAGCCAACTTAGCCCGAAACAGTTGGCTCAACATGATAGGGTTCGACAGCTTTTGTTATAACCTGGTTGTTATCCCGAACTTCCGCTTATTTCACAATTCTTTATGCTCCACCCCCACCCCCAAAAGGGTTTGCATTACCTAGCCAAGCGGCCGTCCTGGAAGCTAGACCTCCAGGGTAACTTTATTGAACATGAGACCATCCCGTCCACCACCAAGAAGTGGAGGGAATTTTTCCTATTTTGTTGTCCTCTTTCTAGCGAACCTCTCATTACTGACTTTCAAAAGAGGACGAAAGAAGACCTTGAGGGGATGAACATAGTTTGAACTTTATCCCAAGGAGTTGGAGATTGTTTAGGAAATCAACCAGGTTGAGGGGGATTTTTGGGATGTCCATGAAATCAATCAATCTAGAAGATCCTAAAAAAGAGGTGGAGGCTTTAAAAGCTAAGAAGGGTACCTTAAAGCCAATTCGGAACAAATAAAAGGAAGAAAGCCAAATCTTTGGAGAAGAAGCTCGGGAAAGGAAAGACAGAGGTTGATAAAACTACAACCATCCTCAATAAGTTGGAAGAGAAAAAGAAGTCCTTGGAAGAGTCGATTGAGACATTGAGTAGCACTCCCTTTGCCGTTCCACCGTACGGGGAAGTGCCCGATGAAGTGCAGAGGAAGGTAACGAAGGAATATTTCAAAACTCCTTAGCTTGAGAAACCGCAAAATGCCTCGTCTAGAGGGTTTACTTGAGCTTCCTTTCATACCAACTGCCAACCTCATGGAATTCACCGAACCCCCAGCAACACACAAAGAAGTACTTGTAGCAGACAACTCTACTCCGAACCCGAGGTTGAGGATGAGAGGAGTCTCGATGAAGTCAGCGCCGAAAAAGAAGCTCCTAATTCTGTTGATGCCATCGTTAAATTACAAGAACAAGTTCCAAATTTCATTTGCTCGGGAAATTTTGTTCTTTTCCGAGCCACCTTCGTATCTCTGGGGTTTGATCTCGAAAATTTTGGAAATGGAAAATTTGTTTCATTTTGTACAACACTGTCGTGAGCTAACCTTTAACCTTATGAACCGACTTCGCTTAATGCTTTCCTGTATTCTTGTGTAGATATTCTTTTTACCTTAGCCTTGAACGAAAGTTCCTATACTCGTATCTGAGTTACCACCCAACCCTTAGAAAACATCTGTTGCCGTCAATGTTTTTAAGCAAGTTAATATTAAAAAAAAGCTGAGATACCGTTAGACATGGGTTACCATTCGGAAAGTTTCCCATGAGACTTGGTCATATGCTCCGCTTCAGGTTTGGTAGGTCTATTGCAAGCAAAGGTCCTCTCGAAAGGCCCTTCTAATAGATTGGCACGTTGATTGGAAGTTTTCTTTGATATGGTGCCAAAGGTTTTAAGCCTCTTATAGCACTTCCCCGATCGGATTACTGTTAACCCAACCCAAACCTTGAATGATTGTTGATATTTCGGTGGTTTTGCAATGCTTTACATAGTTGATCCGGCTCCATGTTGGAGCAGTCCCCGTATGAGGTGCCAAGAATGACTAGGTTCATGTTTAGACGCATCATTTATACGAGGTGTTATGCCCATAATTTAATGGGTCACAAAGAAGTTTTACGGAAGTAATTGAATGTGTTAGAAAACAAGCTTTAAAAAATCAAAATAGCAGTTGAACTTGAACAGAGAAAAGAGAGAAGAAGAAGAAGAGAAGAGAGATGAAGAACCAATAGAAAAGACCTATGATACTTAGCTAAAGAGTCTAGAATCACAGAGCATTCTTATTTATAGCTTCTAATGAATCTAATACAACTTGAGAGACAAGTAATTGTCCTCTAGAAGAAGGAAACAAAATATTACAGCTTTAGTAACTTCCTAACTCCTAAAATAGAAAGTTCTGAAAATAGAAACAACACCAAAATAGAAACTATGCTTTCTAAAAACTTCCAAAACTTATGTAGCAAGATTCCCAACTTAGAAATAGAAAATATAATCAAAACAATAGCAAATACTATCTTTTCGTCCGGACGAAACTGTTCACAGAACGCGTGAAGAGTAACTCTCATTCATACTCAACACTCCCCCTCGCCGGGCCATCTCCTGCCCCCGCGCTTGGTCTGAACAAAGCTTTGGTTAACAAATCAGCTAGTTGGTCAGTAGAGCTCACAAAAGGAGTTGCTATAAGCTTCTTCTTTACTGCATCACGCACAAAGTGACAGTCTACCTCTATATGCTTCGTTCTCTCATGGAACACTGGATTACTAGCAATGTAAGTGGCTGCCTGATTATCACAAAACATTTTCATAGGGGTAGAAACTGGAAATCCTATTTCCTCTAACAATGAACGATGCCACATTAATTCAACAACGGTGTGGGCCATAGCCCTATACTCAGCTTCAACACTAGATCGAGCAATGGTGAACTGTTTCTTACTCTTCCAAGTCACAAGATTTCCACCAAGAAAAGTACAATAACCTGTGGTTGACCGGCGATCAATGATGGATCTAGCCCAATCTGCATCAGAAAAGGCAACCAAGTCCATACTCTGATTTGGTCGATAGATGAGCCCTTTTCCGGGCACACTCTTGAGGTACCGAAGCACTCTCATCGCTGAATTCCAATGAGCCTTTCTAGGAGACTGCATAAACTGACTCAACACACCAACAGAATAAGAAATATCAGGACGAGTAACAGTAAGATAAATAAGTTTCCCAATAAGACTCCTGTAACGATGGACATTATCTAACAAGTCACCATCATCACGTCCTAACTTCAAATGAGGATCCATGGGAATGTCGCTAGGTTTAGAAGCAAGCATGCCAGTCTCAGTCAAAAGATCTAACACATACTTTCTTTGTGACAAACTTACTCCTTTTTTACTGCGGATCACTTCAATCCCCAAGAAATATTGTAGATCACCTAAATCTTTGGTTTGGAAAGATTTTTGTAAGTGTGCCTTAACTGTATGGATTGCATCAACATCATTGCCTGAAAGGACAATATCATCAACATAAACTGCCATAATGACAACACAATCAGCTTGCCGTCTAACAAACATAGAGTGATCAGAATAACACTGTACAAAACCAAAAGACTCCATAGTCTTACTCAATTTCTCAAACCAAGCCCGTGGAGACTGTTTGAGTCCATAAATCGCTTTATTTAGCCTGCAAACACGAACACTGTCCTCCCCCTGAGCAACATATCCGGGAGGTTGCTCCATGTAAGCTTCTTCATGAAGATCACCTTATAAGAATGCATTTTTTATGTCAAGCTGAAAAAGAGTCCAATCGTAATTCACAGCCAAAGATATCAAGACACGGACATAATTAAGTCTTGCCACTGGAGAAAAAGTCTCAAAATAATCTACACCATATGTTTGTGTATAGCCCTTAGCCACCAAGCGGGCCTTAAGCCTTTCAACCGTACCATCAGAATGGTACTTAATAGTATACACCCACCGACAGCGGACCACATCTTTCCCAGGAGGTAAGTTGACTAAAGACCATGTATGACGAGAATGTAAAGCATCCATTTCCACATCCATAGTGGCTTTCCAGCCAGGAATTTTAAGAGCTTCAGTATGATGGGTTGGAATATGAACGACAGACATAGACAAAGCAAGGCAACGAAAGCTAGGAGGGAGATGAGAGGTAGAAACAAAATTGGAAACATGATAAACAATGTTAGAGTGTAAAGTGCAAGTACGAGTACCTTTCCTTAAAGCAATTGGTAAGTCATTTGAAGGCAGAGTGGGATCTCCACTAGAAGAATCCGGTGGAGAGGATGAAGAAGGAACATCCGTAGGGCCAGCTTCAGGCTCCACTAAAGGAGAGCCGCCGCTAATATTGTTAGGAGGAACTCTACTATCCACAATATGTTCTGGCAACTTATGTCTTCGCTGATAAACCTGTAGAGGAACATTGCTAGTGGAAGGAACTAAAGAGGGAATAGGAGGAGTATCATCCAAAACATAATTTTCAACAGACACAGATTGACTTAGATAATAAGGAGTGTCTTCAAAAAAGGTCACATCCGCACATGTAAATTGTTTGCGAAGAACCGGATCATAACAAATAAAACCTTTTTGAGTGCGTGAGTACCCAGGGAAAAATACACTTAATAGAACGGGGGGAAAGTTTATCCAAAGGATGTGGTACGTGAACAAAACACACACAACCAAAAATTTTGGGTGGAACTGAAAACGATTCTCTATTGGGAAAAACAATTGAAAAAGGAGATTTTTCAGAAAGCAAAGGCATAGGCATGCGGTTAATTAAATGACCAGCAGTCAAAATTGCATCACACCAGTAGCTATTTGGAACATCCATCTGAATCAAAATAGCGCGTGCAACCTCCAAGAGGTGACGATTTTTGCATTCAGCCACTCCATTTTGTTGGGGAGTGAATGAACAACTGGTTTGATGAATCATTCCAAGAGAATCACACAAGTTAGATATATCATGTTGAACATATTCTAAAGCATTATCAGACTGAAAAATTTTAATAGGAAGAGAAAATTGAGTCCGAATTTCATGAATAAAACTTTTAAATGTAGTTAAGAACTCTGTCCGATCCTTTAAAAGATACAACCATGTAAGACGGGAGAAATCGTCTGCAAAAGTAACAAAATATTGAAAACATGCCTATTACTAATTCTACAAGGGCCCCAAATATCGGAATAAACAAGAGAAAATAAGGACTCACTACGAGAGATAGAGCGTGGAGGATAGGTGGCACGATGAGGCTTCCCTAACTCACACGCTTCACAATTTAATCTAGACACTGATTTAAAAGAAGGAAATAAAATTTTTAATCTAGGTAGAGACAGATGGCCTAAACGACAGTGCCACTGGAGAGCATCTACACAATCATCAGAAAGAGCCGCAATAGGGGTAGCATAGTCCAGATAGTAGAGTCCGTTCCTTTCACACCCTCCACCAATCGTCTTCCTCGTGTGAAGGTCTTGGAAAACACAATAAGTGGGAGTAAAAGTCACGAGCAGTTTTAGTGCTTTAGTTAATTGACTAACGAGATAATAAGTTAAAAGGAAAGTTAGCAACATGAAGTACGGATGATAAAGTAAGAGAAGGTGTAGGAGAAACACTTCCAGAGCCTAGAATAGGTGTGGAAGTCCCATTAGCTATGACAACAGAATTTTTAGTGGTAGATTTAGAAAAAGAGCTAAAAAGTGATGACTTACCAGTCATATGGGAAGAGGCCCCTGAATCGATGATCCAAGGGGTGGGAGTAGAAGTGAGAAGTGCTGTGTTACCTGCATGAGAAAGTGTGGCAGCAGAAGTACTAGTGGATGTGGAAGCGCCAGTTTCAATATTTTGTAATCGGTGAAGGATTTGGCTTACATCATCTCTTAGAGTCTTAGACAAGTCCCCTGAAGAAGATCCAAAACCACTATCGTTGTTTGCAACAGTATTAGTACCACCATTAGAAACGACATGATTGGCAAAGTGCTTGGCCCACTCTGGTTTTCCATGTTTGGCCCAATAAGCTTCCACTAAATGCCCAATTTTACCGCAATGAGTACAAAGTCGAGATGTCTTATCAGACAGTTGAACACCACGACCTCCAGAAGACCTACTAACTCCCCCTGAACCACGACCACGACCACGACCATGTCCCCTTCCATAAGAGGTAGTGAAGGCTGAATTTTCTCCTTTAGAATATTTTTTTGGAGAACTCCCTTCAGGCAAGGCAATACGTTGAAGTCTAGAATATGCTTCACTAAGATTAGGGACATGCTCACCAGCATGAAGATGTCCTTTGACAGATTTCAGTTCAGGGTTCAATCCTGCAAGAAACTTAGACACAAAAAATTCATTCCGTTGGGCCTTAAGCTTCTCTATATCAGTGGTGAGAGGTTGAAAGACATTCAACTCCTCCATCATGCCTTTAAAGGAGTTGTAATAATCCTGCAGAGACTTGTCAACTTGAAAATCATCCCATATTTCCTTTGCAGTCTTATGGAACATAACATTCGTTACATTATCAGGTTCCATACTATTCCACATCCAAAATTTGATGATTGCATCATCTTGGATCCAACTAAAATAAGATTTGTCAGTCTCAGCAGGAGGTTCATCCTCAATGAACTTAAGCTTACCTTTTGCAAGTATGTATCCGAACCGCTTGTGACCACAACAAGTGATTAGAACTACCTTTGAGCTTGATAGATGTAATTTGAACGTTTACATGATCTCCTTGAGATCCTTTTGATTTAGCCACACTCATGATTGAGTCACGTGTAAGTAAAGACATTAAACTGAGGTAGATATCACTCAAATCAGTTTTCCAAAACTTGAAGTAGAAAGAACACATAAAAAAATTCTGCAACCTAAGAACATAATAGGAGAAAAAAGAGAGGTAACAAAAGTATTCAAGTTCTGGAACGTGTAAGAGTAAGGTAATAGGTAGAGAAGATCAGTTCACATGAATATCTGATCTAACAGTCCATATTATACAGCATTGGGTGGCTGCACACCAAGGAAACAGAAGAAAAGAAAAAAAGAATTTCAGAAGAGAATATTAAGAACAACACTATTTTGATTCAAAAAAGCTCTGATGCCATGTTAGAAAACAAGCTTTAAACAATCAAAATAGCAGTTGAACTTGAACAGAGAAAAGAGAGAAGAAGAAGAAGAAGAGAGAGATGAAGAACCAGTAGAAAAGACTTGTGATTCTTAGCTAAAGAGTCTAGAATCTCAGAGCACTTTTATTTATTGCTTCTAATGAATCTAATACAACTTGAGAGACAAGTAATTGTCCTCTAGAAGAAGGAAACAAAATATTACAGCTTTAATAACTTCCTAAATAGAAAGTTCTGAAAATAGAAACAACACCAAAATAGAAACTATGCTTTCTAAAAACTTCCAAAACTTATGTAGCAAGATTCCCAACTTAGAAATAGAAAATATAATCAAAACAATAGCATAATGCTGTTCACGTAAACAGTAAAAGCTGTTTTTACTGTTCACGTGAACGTAAAAAGCACTGTTCACATGAACAGTAACTCTCAAATTTACATATACTTCAACAGAATGCTTACAATTCTGTTGGTACTACTTCAAATTTACTGAATTCATAGATCGATCAATATGCTTCCCGGCTCTGAATCTTTTAATCGTTACGTTCTTGGCATTGTTCCCTTGTCAACTACATATAGCCCTTCCCACGTTGCGCTTAAGTTTCCTTAATTTTTCAAATATGAAGACCCGATCTTTGTTGTACAAGATCACTAATTGCACCTCCGGTTCTTGACTTGGGTGTGGTAATATCCCCTTACTCTTTTTTGATACCTTTGGTTCTTGTAGCATGCCATGTTACGCAGATCTAGAAAGTCTAGGTTGACCCTCAATCCCTATTCGTTTGAGTCTTCGATATAGTCCTGATACCTTTTTTACCCGGTTAGGACATTGACCAGAGTAAGCACCTTAATTTTGAATGTCAATCAAAAAGGTGTCTCGCCTGTTGGGTTTCGGCTTGCTGTCCGGTATGAAAAGAAAAGACTTGGTAATTCCTCTAACAACGCCCGGTTTGTCAATTCCACTTTGTTATTGCTCTGTGGGTAGGCTACTGATGACTAACGATGCTACATATGATATCTGGTATAGAATATCCCGAATCCTGCTACCTCAAATTGCTTATTAATATCTATTACTAGCACCTTTGGGATTCCGAACCAGTAGATGAACTTGCCTTCATAAAAATTTATCCATATGCTTTTCAGTAATTGTTGTTACGGGCTTGGCCTCGACCCACTTATATCCATTCCCCACATGCGAACGTGGTCACGCTTAAGATGGGAATCAATGGTACTATTGGGACCCTTGGGAGTTGGGACAAGAACATGATTTTGACATTGCTTGCATTTCAGCATGGTCGGTCAATAGAGTCTCGACCTCAAAATCATTTGTGCTAACATTCTCCCGCTTATATGAGCTCCACATATCCCCTCACAGACCTCAGCGAGTGCATACTAGGCATGTGAGGGTCCCACACATTTTAGAAGTGGCTTCTAAAATGTTCGCCTGTAAAATTGGTAATCTAGAATGGTAATCCTTGCCGACTGATTCTAGGATCGGGTCCATCCAACTTCACTTGGGCAAGACACCCCTTATATATACCCCTGAGTCGAGCATTTTATATTTCGGGGAGGCTAACGAAGATAACGTCTCTGTTTCCTTATTTTCTTTCCGAGGGATTTGTTTCATAACTACACGATCAAAATTAGCTCGGTATTGTTCCACCTTTGATAGATTCATGGCCACCTAATTCCCCTTAGCCTAATTTTCTCCTTTGATTTGATTTACCACTAAATGTGAATCGGTTCTCACCTCCACCTCCTTAACTCTTAATACTTGGTAACCTTAAGGACCTACCAAAATTCTCTGATTTGATTTACCACAGGCTATGAATCCCTTCTCACCTCCAGCTCTTTAACTTTTAATGTTTGGTAACCTCGAGGACTTGCCAATATCACTTCATATTCGGCTTCAATAGTTGAAGCCTTGAAGTTGAATCTTAAAGCATAGCTGACTTCTTAAAGTTAATCATGCCCTATATCTCGTGTTATTACTAGAGGCGTTATATAGAGGATCCAGACATAAACTGGAGTCTATTAATTTACAAGTAGAGGGACACTACTTTCATCAACAAAGTCAAGAAGTACTTGTGCCTCTATAGCCAATCAAAGCCTAAAATCGATCTAATACTCGCTCAACTTGAACGACTAGATGCCCAATCGCCTGGCAACATCTGGTAAGTGGAAAATTCTCTTCAAAGAGAAATCAGACATTTTCACGATCGGGTGCGCTTAGAAGTAAGGTCTCAACTTCCAAGAGCCCATTAATAGGGCCAACGCTTGCTTGTCAACCCTCAAATATCTTGTCTATGTATAAATAAGCGTATGGCTTATGTAGTAGATCGGCTTCTGGGGCACCCCATCCTTCACCAAAATTGTGTTCACGACAACTTGGGAAACTGCTAGATATATGAGTAACTCCTCCGACAATTGCCTTGCATACACTAGGGGATTCCCAAGTGCTTTTCTAAGCTTTTTAAAGGGCCATTGGCATTCGTCCGTCCCTAGATTCACACCTTACTTCCCGATTGTTTAGAGGGCATTAAAGAATGAATTGCATTTTTCATCTACCCAGGCAAAGACACGATTAAATGCAGCTACTCTTCCAGTAAGGCATTGGATGTCTCGTATAGTTTTAGAGGGCCGCATTTGAACCAAGGCTTTAATTTTTTTTGAAACGATACCCCCTTATGAAACAATAAAACCAAGAAACTTCCTGAATGATACCCCGAACGCACATTTTTTTGGATTTAACCACATTTGGTAGGTCTGTAGTACATCAAACACAAGTTTGCCACATGTTCTGACCGAGTGAGTCTTTTCCACGAGCATATCGTCCACACCCACTTCAATGTTCCGCCCGATCTGCTCCCTAAAACTTTTATTCATGCCCTTAGGTAAGTTGCTCCTGCATACTTTAATCCAAATGGAATTACTCGATAGTAGTGGCTTTCTAGGCAAGTCATGAATGAAGTGTGCTTCTCGTCATCTAGGTTCATTAATATCAGCTTGTACCTTGAGTAAGCGACCATAAAGTAGAGCACTTCATTAGCTATTGGCTTTCTAGGCAAGTCATGAATGAAGTGTGCTTCTCGTCATCTAGGTTCATTAATATCAGCTTGTACCTTGAGTAAGCAACCATAAAGCAGAGCACTTCATTAGCTATAGTTGCATCAATGTGGTGGTCAATTCTAGACAATGAGTAGCAATCTTTTGGGCACACTTTATTGAGGCCTATATAGTGTGCACATTCTCCACTTCCAGGTGGGGCATTCAATTGGCACAAGAAAAACCAATTGTTCTAGCTCTCAACGTCCCCTCGAATTTTATCGTGCTTTTTTAGAGAAAAGTTTCGCCTTTTTTGAATGACATGGAATTCTGTATCCATAGTTTTTGTTCTCGTACCCTTCTATCTATCTATCTCGGGTATATCCTAAGATGACCAAGCTATAATGTCGAAATTACTCAGCAGGAATCCATTAATTCTTTCTGGAAAAATTTGGGCCGCTTAGACCCTATCATCGTCCCTCGAACTAGAATGTTAAGGTGTCGCAAAATCCACTCTAACTTCTTGAATGGTTCGCCCTTTGCCAGTTCTCTTTATCCCGATCATTGAGAGCCTCATTGGACAATGTTTTTATGAATCTTTGAGACCTACGATTCTATGTTAGGTAGTTAACGTAGCAGTTTTGAAATGGCCAGGTTAGACGTGCGTTTACCAACTTTAGCCTCAGTCGAGAACCCGTATAAGTGCGCCCTGTAAGCGATCATCATGTCATCCTCAAGTTTCAGCCATTGAAATCCTTTATATGACAGTAGGTCAAATGAAGACCAGTAACCACAAGAACCCGATGAATTGCATCATCATGTGAGGCCAAGAGACCTTTTAGATCTTTATCCATAAATGTTATTGGTTTTGGACAAGATTCATTTCGTCTCCTCCTGGGCAAATGCATTGCCCCTACAAATCGAGCCAAATATAACATAAATGGGCATTCTCTCCCAATCTGATCCTTTCTTCGGATTCCGCAGAGCTTAAAGATCTAAGCCTTTTACGTTCCTTGGGAGGTGATTTTCCCGGGACAGTCATGGGCTTTTGACATATTGGTGCACCTGCCTTCCGTTCCTTGGGAGGTGATGACCATAATCTTAATGTAACTGCCAATATTGGTTCACATCTCGGTCTACAGGCCTAAAGTGAAGTTTGTTGAGCCACCATGAGACCTTATTCCGGAACTACATCAAAATAGCTTTACACTTTTGATCTTGCTCCATGTTGGAGGAGTCCCCATATAAGGTGCTAGGAATGACTTGGTTCATGTTTAGATGCATCATTCATAAGAGGAGTTATGCCCATAATTTAACAGGTCACAAAGCAGTTTTATGGAAGTAATTGAATGCTTACAATTCAATACATAGTACTTCAAATTTACTGAATTCAAGGATCGATCAATAGGCTTCTCAGCTCTGAATTTCTTAATCGGTACGCTCCTGGCATTGTTCCCTTGTCGACTACATATGATCTTTCCCATGTTGCGCTCAAGTTTCATTAATTTTTCAGATTTGAAGACCCGCACTTTGTTTTACAAGATCACCCACTCTGCACCTCTGGTACTTAACTCGGGTGTGGCAATACACCCTTACTCTTTTTTGGTACCTGTGGTTCCTGTAATCTGCCATGTTACGCAGATCATGTAGTCCCAATATCTTTGGTACCTGTGGTTCCTGACCCTCATTCCTAGTTCGTTTAAGTCTTCGATATAGTCCCAATACCTTTTTTACCATGTTAGGACACCTAACAAAGAAAGCACCTCAATTCCATACGTCAATTGAAAAGGTGTCTTGCCTATTGGGGTTCAGCTTGCCATCCAGTATGAGAAGAACAGACTTGGAAAATCCTATAACAATGCCCAGTTTGTCAATTCCACTTTGCCATTGCTCAATGGGAGGTCTACTGATAACTAACGATGTTAAATATGAAATCTTGTACAAAATGTCTCTAATCTGGCTCCCTCAAATTGCTTACCAATATCTATTCCTAGCACCTTTGGGATTCCGAACCGGTAGACAACCTTGCCATCATAAAATTTTTCTATATGCTTTTTAGTAATTGTCGTTACGAGCACGACCTCGACCCACTAATATCCATTCCTCACAGGGCAAAGGGGGTCGCGCTTAATTTGGGAACCCTTCGGAGTGGCACAGGATTTTGACATTGCTTGCATTTCCGCACATACTCGAGCACATCTTGCCACATGCTTGGCTGATAGAGTCCCGACCTGAAAATCATTTGATGCCAACATTCTCCCGTTTATATAAGCTCCACATATCCCCTCACAGACCTCAGCAAATGCATGCTAGGCATGTGAGTGTCCCACACATTTTAGCTGTGGCTCTTTAAACGATCGCCTATAAAATTGGTAATTTAGAATGGTAATCCTTGCTGAACGATTCTAGGATTGGGTCCATCCAGCTTCACTCCCTCTTAATTTCCATCGACTCGATTTCCGCTATGCTCGAGCAAGACACCTCTTCTATATATACTACAGAGTCAAGCGTTTTATATTTCGCGGAGGCAAACGGAGATAGATTCTTTGCTTCCTTATTTTCTTTTCGAGGGATTTGTTTCATAATTACACGATCAAAATTCGCTCGATATTGTTCCACCTTAGATGGATATTTGGCCTTCCGTTTCCCATTAGCCTCATATTCTTCTTTGATTTGATTCACCACTAGTTGTGAATCGCTTCTCACCTCCACTTTCCTAACTCTTAATGCTTGGTAACCTCAGGGACCTACCAATATTCTCCCCTGATTTGATTTACCACTAGTTGTGAATCCCTTCTCACCTCCAACTCCTAAAATCTTAATGTTTGGTAACCTCGAGGACTTGCCAATACCGCTTCATATTCGGCTTCAATAGTTGAAGCCTTGAAGTCGAATCTTGAAGCATAGCTGACTTCTTAAAGTTAATCATGCCGTAGATCCCGTGTTACTACTAGAAGCGTTATATAAAGGATCCAGACATAAACTAGAGTCTTGCAAGTAGAGGGACATTACTTTCAGCAACAAAGTCAGCAAGTACTTGTGCCTTTATAGCTGGTCAAGGCTTGAAATCGATCTAATACTCGCTCAGCTTGAACAACTAAGTGCCCAATCGCCTGGCCACATCTGGTCAATGGAAAATATACCTCAAAGGAAAATTTCTCATTACCACGATAGGTTGCTCTTAGAAGTAAGGTCACAACTTTCGAGAGGCCTTTAATAGAGCCAGCGCTTGCTTGTCATCCCATAAGAGGTCATCATGTCAACCTTTGAAATTCCTTATACGACAGTGGGTCGAGTAACAACTTGGTATCCAAAAGAACCCGATGAACCTTCCAGTTGGCATAATCATGTGAGGCTAATAGAAGTTTTAGATCTTCATCCATAAATGTTATTGGTTTTGGACAAGATTCGTTTCTTCTCTTCCTAGGCAAATGCAAAGCCCCCATCAAATCGGGCCAAGTATAACATAGACGGGCGTTCTCTCCCGATCTGCTTCTTTCTCCGGATTCCGCAGGGCTTGAAGATCTAAGCCTTTTCTGTTCCTTGGGAGGTGATTTTCCATGGACAGTCCTGAGCGTTTGACATATTGGCGCAACTACCTTCCGAGATTACCTTCTTTTATTTCTAACAGACGGTGCCAAATTGTTGAGTTTGACCAATGACCCAACCGTCCAGAAGGCTAATCCAACAATTAAATAGTCAGCAGATGGCCGGCTAAAATGTCAGGAAGCCGAGCGAACTTGCTCAAAAGATTCATAATAAAAGTAAGTTCTTCTCTCCTAACCTCATGGGTGTGACTCCACATTTATACCGCGTGAGTTATCTATTTTGTTACCGACGAGATCTTGTGCATGTGCCTAATGTCTACGTAATTAGGCTCCTTGCTGGAAGGTTCCTTTTCGTCTAGATTCGTTCCCTTATTCACATTATTAGAGGCATCTTCCCATAAGTGCTTATGTTAAATAGGGTAACTCCCCGACCCAGCTATTAAGGGTATTGGTGGGGATTTTGACATCATTAGATTCTCCCAGTTGGTGGCTGCACCCTGGATCTTGTCACGATGGATGACTTCAATGCCTGCATTGATGACTTAGATATAGCTGACCTCCGTTGGTCGGGCCACTCCTTACTTGGCATGACCGTCGTTCAAGTTCGGCCAGGATAGGCTCTAAGTTGGATCACTTCCTAGCGAATCCTTTTTGGCTATCTTCTTTCCCTTTCTCCGATGCCTCCTTCTCTATGTCCAATATATTCGATCACTCTCCCTCTTTTGTCCAGCTCTTGCCGCTCGCCTCCTTTGGTCCAATGCCGTTCAAATTCTTTGATATGTGGACTACGGACCCTTCTTTCGCTCCCACTATTCTTGAAGCTAGGTCCAAACCGGTCCAATGTCACTCCCTCCCTCTTGTTGCCTTTGCTCGCAAGCTTCGCAACACTAAGGAAGCCCTCCATTCTTAGAACTCTTTTGGAAAAATCACTTCCAGGGTTTCCTTTTGCCGATCAAATCTTCAGCTCACTCAATCCCTTCTCCAAAATGACCCTTCCAACCCCATCCATGCTTAGAATGAAAGATCCCTCCCCATTGAGCTTTCATCCCTCCTCTCCTCTAAAGAAAGTTTTATCCGTAAAAAAGCCAAAATCAAATGGTTCGATTTGGGGGACTCCAATTCTACCTATTTCCATCGATCCCTTAAGGCCCGAAACAACTTCAACTCCATCCCCTCCCTTGTCACAAATAACAGCACTTGCATTTCCTATCCCACTAGCAAAAAAGCGCAGATCGTCTCCTTTTTCTCCACCCTTCGCTCTTTCCCCCTCTCTTCCTCCCTCGCGCCCCTTACCCCAAACCTCATTAATAAAGTCATTGATCCTTTCTTCGTCTCCTCTCTCTATGCTATCCCTTCCACGGAAGAAATCCTTTTTGCCATTCGATCCCACAAGTCCAATAAATCCCCGACGTCTGATGGCTCTAGTATGGGTTTCTTCCTTGCCTTTCGGGATTTCATTGAGAATGATCTTGTCCATGCCATCCTTAGCTTCTTCTTTACCCCTTCCCAACTCTATTCCATTAATCAAACTTTCCTTTGTCTCATCCCCAAGAAGCAAGGAGCCTTTTCCCACTCTGACTTCCGCCCCATCTCCCTCTGGAATCTCATCTGCAAATTCATCTCTAAAGTCCTTGCGAATAGGCTCAAATTGACTCTCCCATCCCTTTTGTGTCCGAATCAGTCAGCCTTTCTCTAGGGCCGTACCATTGTGGATAACAATCTCCTTTGTGCGCAAATTGTTCGTGGCTTTGATAGATCATCCCACTCCCTGGCTGCACTCCTTAAGTTTGATCTCCATAAAGCCTTTGACTCCAATTGCTAGGATTTCATTAGTGATGTCCTCCTTTCCATGGGCTTCCCTCACCCTTTCATCTGCTGAATAGAAGCCTGCATCTCCATTCCCCAATTCTCCATTATTGCCAACAAATCCCCAACAGGATTCCTTCCCTATGGTATATCTTAGCCTCCCGCTCATCCACGGTAGGCTCACTGGCCACCACTACCTTCTAATGCTTGACAATATTCATAAGAAATTGCATCTTTGGAAGGGCAAGCTTTCTATCCTTTGCTGGTCGAGTGGTTCTCATCCGTTCTGTGCTCCAGTCCACCTATCTCCACTAGTGCGGAATCTTCTCCTTTCCCAAGTCCACAATCCATGCGATGGAATCCTTATTCTATGCCTTCCTTTAGAAAGGGTAGGAAGCCTCTCGCTTCATCCACCCAGTCAGTTAGGTGGGTTTATTCTTATCTTCTCTAGTCGGATTCCTTCTGGACTATTCTTATGCCCTCCAATCCTTCATGGGTTTGGACGAAAATCCTTCTTCTTTGCCCCCGTGCTAACTCAGCTATCTCTATCTCCATCTCTACTAGCTCTTCCACTTCCTTTTGGCTTAACCCTGGCATCCAATGGGCATTCACTATAACCACTTCGATCCCCGTACTGTCTATGACACCCGTATCCCCAAAACCACCCCTTGTCGGCCTTCATCTCAAATGGATCCTTTGCCTCCTAAGCCTGATGAGAATAAATTGAAGGCCACCGCCT
Organism: Hakea prostrata; assembly: GCF_041222555.1. NCBI lineage: Eukaryota > Viridiplantae > Streptophyta > Magnoliopsida > Proteales > Proteaceae > Hakea > Hakea prostrata. The sequence goes on along the minus strand of NC_142605.1, from coordinate 26,356,898 downwards.
TGACCCGAACACAGGCAGAACCACGAACGCTTATGCACATTAATTATATGCAAAATTCCCCGAGCCCAAACTTCTACCCATGCTATCTCACTTCTATGGACCAAGACCGATTCTTGAGGTACTTCAATTTTCCCGAGGGGGATCCGGTTCCCCAAGTAAGGAAGAGAGAGCCAACGATCCCCATAATGGATTTTTCACCGTATATTTTGGTGCTTCATTTGGGGGTTACACCTCCCATTCCACTCTCTTTTCGTTGAAGTTGTACATTGTCCCAGCCAACTTTAGCCCGAATAGTTTGCGCAACATGATAGGGTTCGACAAATTTTGTTATAATTTGGGCGTCATCCCGATCTTCTGCCTATTTCACATTTCTTTATGCTCTGCCCCAACCCCTGAAAGGGTTGGTATTACCTAGACAAGAGGCTGCCCTAGACGCTTGACTTCCAGGGTAAATTTATTGAACACGAGCCCGTCCCATCCACCACCAATAAATGGAGGGAATTTATCATATTTTGTCATCCTCCTTCCACCGGGCCTTTCATTACGAACTTTCAAGAGTTGATATCTGGTACAAAATGTCCCAAATCCTGCTCCCTCAAATTGCCTACCAATATCTGTTACTAGCACCCTTCGGATTCCGAATCAGGTAGATGACCCATATGCTTTTCAGTAATTGTCGTTCCAGGCTGGGCCTCGACCCACATGGCGAAGGAGGGACTAGTGCATGATACATTACTGTTGGAACCCTTGGGACTAGCGCATGATTTTGACATTTCTTGCATTTTTACACATACTCAAGTGCATCCAACCGCATGGTTGCCAACAGAGTCCCAACCACAAAATCATTTGATGCCAACATTCTCCCACTTATATGAGCTCCACATATCCCCTCACGAACCTCAGCAAGTGCATACTAGGCATTGCGAGGGTCCCACACATTTTAGCAGTGGCACGTAAACGATCGCCTATAAAATTGGTCATCTAAAATGGTAATCCTTACCGACTGATTCTAGGATCAGGTCCATCCAGCTTCCCTCCCGCTCAATTTTCCTCAACTCAATTTTCTCTACGCTTGGGCAAAACACCTCTTCGATATATACTGCGAACTCGAGTGTTTTAAAGTTCACAATGGCCAATGGAGATAGCGTCTCTGCTTCCTCATTTTCTTTCTGAGGGATTTGTTTCACAACTACATGATCAAAATTGGCTCGGTATTGTTCCACCTTTGATAGATACTTGGCCATCTGACTCCCCTTAGCCTCATATTCTCCTTTGATTTGATTTACCACTAGTTGTAAAACACTTCTACCTCCACCTCCTTAACTCTTAATGCTCGGTAACCTCAAGGACCTCCCAATATTCTTCCTGAACGATACAACGAATGCACATTTTTTTTTGGATTTAACCTCATTTGGTAAGTCTATAGCACATCAAACACTTCCTTAAAGTCAGCCACATTTAATTCTATGCTACACCCAATTTGCTCCCTAAAAATTTTGTTCATGACCCTCAAGTAAGTTGCTCTACATACTTTAACCCAAACGGCATTACTCAATAGTAGTGGCTTTTTGGCCAGTCATGAATGAAGTGTGCTTCTCGTCATCTGGGTTTATCAATATTAGATTGTACCTTGAGTAAGCACCCATAAAGTAGAGCACTTCATTAGCTGTAGTTGCATCAATGTGGAGGTCGTTCCTAGACAATTGGAAGTAATCTTTTGGGCACGTTTTATTGAGGTCCATATAGTGTGTGCACATTTTCCACTTCCAGATGGGGCATTCGATCGGCACAATTAAACCCAATTGTTTTAGCTTCTCAGCCTCCCCTCGAATTTCATCATGTTTTTTCTGCAAAAAGCATCACTTGTTTTGAATGACGAAAATCGCTTCTTTCTATATCCAAAGTTTATGTTCTAATACCCTCCTATCTATCTCAGGTATATCCTTAGCCGACCAAGCTAAAATGTCCAAATTACTTAGTAAGAATTCAATCAACTCTTTATGGAATAGTTCGGGCAGCTCAGACCCTATCATCATCCCTCACACTGGAATGTCAAGGCATTGCTGAATCCGCTCCAACTTCTCGAGAGGTTTGGCCCTCTGCCAGCTCACTTCATCCCAATCAATCGAGAGCCTCAATAGTCAATGTTTTTCTGAATCTTTTAAACCTACGCTTCAATAGTTAACGTAGCAGTTTTGAAATGGCAAGGTTACACAAGCGTTCGCCAACTCCAACCTCAGTTGAGAACTTCAATTTCGTATGTTTGGGCGACACTATCGCTCCTAACATATTAAGCGTTGGTCTCCTGAGATTCACATTGTATGCTGTCAAATCTTATAGGACCATAACCGTTGATTTAACCATGGCACCCCTAGGCAAGATCCTGATCCTTAGATCAAGCTGCATCGTCGTTTTCACTACTGCAAAAGACCTTGCAAACCTGTATAAGTGCGTTCCGTAAGCGGCATCATGTCATCCTCAAGTTTCAGCCTTTGAAATCCTTCATACAACAGTAGGTCAAGTGACGACCTAGTATCCACAAGAACCCGATGAACCTCCCAGTTGGCCAACTTGATTTTTATAACGATTGCATCATCGTGGGGGGCGAGAGACCTTTTAAATCTTCATCCATAAATGTTATTGGTTCGGGACAAGATTCATTTCTTCTTTTCCTGGGCAAACTCATTGCCCCTACAAATCGAGCCAAATATAACATAGAAGGGCGTTCTCTCCAATCTGCTTCTTTCTCTGTATTCCGTAAGGCTTGAAGATATAGGCCTTTCTGGTTCCTTGAGAGGTGATTTTCCCGGTATAGTTCCGAGCATTTGGGTATTAGGACCCTTGGGAATAGAACATGATTCTGACATTGCTTGCATTTCCGCACATACTCGAGTGAATTCTGCAGCATGGTCAAGACTCTGACGCAAGGAGATGCTGCTGCTGGATGTCACGGTTCTGGGGCGCCATTATCCTTCTCTCTGGAATAATCAAGGGCACTGACTAACTGGATCAATCATCACTCAGTGAGGTATTTATTGCAGCCAATAGCACTTCGTTTGCATGCAGGGCGGCACACCAGCGCCAAGTAGAGCTATCGCGCTAGGTGAAGGAGATGAATTTCTAGTACTAGTGGTACTGGAAAAGCTCCTAAATCCTGCTCCCTCAAATTGCTTACCAATATCTATTACTAGCACCTTTGGGATTCCAAAGCAGTAGATGACCTTGCCTTCATAAAATTCATCCATATGCTTTTCAATAATTGTCGTCACGGGCTCGGCGTCGACCCACTTATATCCATTCGCGACATGACGAACGTGGTCTTGCTTAAGATGGGAGTCAACGTTACTATTGGGACCCTTGGGATTAGAACATGATTTTGACATTGCTTGCATTTCCGCACATACTCGAGCGCATCCTGCAGCATGGTCAGCCAATAGAGTCCCGACCTCAAAATCATTTGTCCCAACATTCTCCCGCTTATATGAGCTCCACATATCCCCTCACAGACCTCAACGAAGCATACTAGCCATGCGAGGGTCCCACACATTTTAGCAATGGCTTTTAAAACAATCGCCTGTAAAATTGGTAATCGAGTATGGTAATCCTTGCCGATTGATTCTAGGATCAGGTTCATTCAGCTCCACTCCCGCTGAATTTCCATCGACTACATTTCCTCTGCTGCGGAGCAAGACACCTCTTTTATCTATACTGCTGAGTCAAGAATTTTATAATTCGCGAAGGCTAACGAAGATAGCATCTCGGCTTATTCCCTTTGATAACGAAGAAAATGTAGGTCCCACACGTTTTCTTTTCGAGGGATTTGTTTCACGACTACACGATCAAAATTGACTCGGTATTGTTCCACCTTTGATAGATACTTGGCCATATGATTCCCTTTAGCCTCATATTCTCCATTGATTTGATTACCACTAGCTGTGAATCGCTTCTCAACTCCACCTCCTTAACTCTTAATGCTTGGTAACCTCAAGGAACTACAAAAATTCTCCTTTGATTTAATTTACCACTAACTTTGATCACGACGTAATATCGATTTATAGGATAATTACAATCGAAGCATGAGAATAGAATAATGATTCAAATTAAGTGTCAAAATCAAAAGTAAAACTCAAGGTGGGCCGTGTCGGAAAGTATAATCAAATGGACAAGAATATATTAATGATTAAAATCATGTGCCAAAATCAATACGGGTGAACCTCAAGGTGGACAAACACCCTTAACCTTAGAATAACCAGTAATCACAAGAATAGAAATAGCCATATGATAAAAATCAAGAATATCAAATACCCATAACCTTTAAGAAAGTTATAATCACAAGCACATTCCCACATTTATAGCTGAAATAAAGATTCGAAATCCATGGAGGAGAATCTCAAGTTGCAGACGCACCACCAACACAATAGGATAAATAAAATCAAAAGGACAGGTATATAATAATCATTGGAATCATGTGTTGAATTTGGCATGGCGAATCTCAAGGTGGAGATGTACCATCGACCACATAAGAGTTATAATCGTAAGGAACATTGTAGTTCAATAAGAAAATTAAGTGTAAACTTTGATCACGACGAATATCGATTTATAGGATAATTACAATCAGAAGCATGAGAATAGAATAATGATTCGAAATTAAGTGTCAAAATCACAAGTAAAACTCAAGGTGGGCCGTGTAGGAAAGTATAATCAAATGGACAAGAATATATTTATGATTAAAATAGAGTGCCAAAATCAATAAGGGTGAGCCTCAAGGTGGACAAACACCCTTAACCTTAGAATAACTTCAATCACAAGAATGGAAATAGCCATATGATAAAAATCAAACATATCAAATACCCATAACCTCTAAGAAAGTTATAATCACAAGCACATACCCACATTTATAGCTGAAATAAAGATTCGAAATCCATGGAGGAGAATCTCAAGTTGCAGACGCACCACCAACACAATAGGATAAATAAAACCAAAAGGACAGGTATATATTAATCATTGGAATCATGTGTTGAATTTAGCATGGCGAATCTCAAGGTGGAGATGTATCATCGACCACATAAGAGTTATAATCGTAAGGAACATTGTAGTTCAAAAAGAGAAATTAAGTGTCAACTTTGATAACAACGAATATCGATTTGTAGGATAAGTACAATCAGAAGCATGAGAATAGAATAATGATTCGAAATTAAGTGTCAAAATCACAAGTAAAACTCAAGGTTGACTGTGTAGGAAAGTATAATCATAAGGACAAGAATATATTTATGACTAAAATCATGTGCCAAATTCAATAAGGTTGAACCTCAAGGTAGAGAAGCACCCTTAACCTTAGAATAATTATATCATAAGAATGGAAATAGCCATATAATAAAAATCAAGTATACCAAATAGCCAAACTTCTAAGAAAGTTATAATCACAAGCACATTGCCACATTTATGTCAAAAATAAAGAGTCGAAATCGAGGGAGGAGAATCTCAAGTTAGAGACGCACCACCAACCCGATAGGATAAGTAGAATCAAAAGGACAGGGATTGAATAATCAAGCAAATCTTTTGTCAAATATGGCATGGCGAACTCAAGGTGGAGATGTACCATCGACCACATAATAGTAATAATCGTAATGTACAGTGTAGTTCAATAAGAGAAATTAAGTGTCAACTTTGATCACGACGAATATCGATTTATAGGATAAGTACAATCAGAAGCATGAGAATAGAATAATGATTCGAAATTAAGTGTCAAAATCACAGGTAAAACTCAAGGTGGAAACACATAGGAAAATATAATCATAAGGACAAGAATATATTTATGACTAAAATCATGTGTCAAAATCAATAAAGGTGAACCTTAAGGTAGAGAAGCACCCTTAACCTTAGAGTAACTATATCACAAGAATGGAAATAGCCATCTAATAAAAATCAAGCATATCTAACAGCCATAAACTCTAAGAAAGTTATAATCACAAGCACATTCCCACATTTATCGCTGAAATAAAAAGTCGAAATCGTGGAAGGCGAATCTCAAGTTGGAGACGCACCACCAACCCATTAGGATAAGTAGAATCAAAAGAACAGGATAGAATAATCATTGAAATCATGTGTCGAATTTGGCATGGCGAATCTCAAGGTGGAGATGTACCATCGACCACATAAGAGTAATAATCGTAAGGAACAGTGTAGTTCAATAAGAGAAATTAAGTGTCAACTTTGATCACCACGAATATCGATTTGTAGGATAAGTACAATTAGAAGCATGAGAATAGAATTATGATTCGCAATTAAGTGTCAGAATCACAAGTAAAACTCAAGGTGGGCCGTGTAGGAAAGTATAATCGTAAGGGCAAGAATATATTTATGACTAAAATCATATCCCAAAATCAAAAAGGGTGAACCTCAAGGTGGAGTAGACACCTTTAACCTTAGAATAACTATAATCACAAGAATGGAAATAGCCATATGATAAAAATCAAGCATATCAAATAGGCTTAACCTCTAAGAAAATTATAATCACAAGCATATTCCTACATTTATGGCTGAAAAAAAGAGTCGAAATCGAGGGAGGAGAATCTCAAGTTGCAGACGCACCACCAACCCAATAGGATAAGTAGAATCAAAAGGACAGGGATAGAATAATCATTGAAATCATGTGTCGAATTTGGCATGGCGAATCTCAAGGTGGAGATTTACCATCGACCACATTAGAGTAATAATTTTAAGGAACAGTGTAGTTCAATAAGAGAAATTAAGTGTCAACTTTGATCACGACGAATATCGATTTATAGGATAAGTACAATCGAAGCATGAGAATAGATTAATGATTCGAAATTAAGTGTCAAAATCAAAGGTAAAACTCAAGGTGGACCATGTAGGAAAGTATAATCATAAGGACAAGAATATATTTATAACTAAAATCATGTGCCAAAATCAATAAGGGTGAACCTCAAGGTGGAGAAGAACCCTTAACCTTAGAATAAGTATAATCACAAGAATGGAAATAGCCATATGATAAAAATCAAGCATATCAAATAGCCATAACCTCTAAGAAAGTTACAATCACAAGCACATTCCCACATTAATGGCTAAAATAAAGAGTCGAAATCGAGGGAGGAGAATCTCAAGTTGGAGACGCACCACCAACCCAATAGGATAAGTAAAATCAAAAGGACAGGATAGAATAATCATTGAAATCATGTGTCGAATTTGGCGTGGCGAATCTCAAAGTGGAGATGTACCATCGACCACATAAGAGTAATAATCATAAGGAACAATGTAGTTCAATAAGAGAAATTAAGTGTCAACTTTGATCACGACGAATATCGATTTATAGGATAAGTACAATCAGAAGCATGAGAATAGAATAATGATCCAAAATTAAGTGTCAAAATCACAGGTAAAACTCAAAGGTGGACCGTGTAGGAAAGTATAATCAAAAGGACAAGAATATATTTATGACTAAAATCATGTGCCAAAATCAATAAAGGTGAACCTCAAGGTGGAGAAGCACCCTTAACCTTAGAATAACTATAATCACAAGAATGGAAATAGCCATATGATAAAAATCAAGCATATCAAATACCCATAACCTCCAAAAAAGTTATAATCACAAGCACATCCCCACATTTATGGCTGAAATAAAGAGTCAAAATCGAGGGAGGGGAATCTCAAGTTGGAGACGCACCACCAACCCAATAGGATAAGTAGAATCAAAAGGACAACGATATAATAATCATTGAAATCATGTGTTGAAAATTTGGCATGGCGAATCTCAAGGTGGAGATGTACCATCGACCACATAAGAGTAATAATCATAATGGAACAGTGTAGTTCAATAAGAGAAATTAAGTGTCAACTTTGATCACGACGAATATCGATTTCTAGGATAAGTACAATCGAAGCATGAGAATAGAATAATGATTCGAAATTAAGTGTCAAAATCACAGGTAAAACTCAAGGTGGACCGCATAGGAAAGTATAATCATAAGGACAAGAATATATTTATGACTAAAATCATGTGTCAAAATCAATAAGGGTGAACCTCAAGGTGGAGAAGCACCCTTAACCTTAGAATAAGTATAATCACAAGAATGGAAATAGCCATATGATAAAAATCAAGCATATCAAATAGGCATTAACCTCTAAGAAAATATAATCACAAGCACATTCCCACATTTATGGCTAAAATAAAGAGTCGAAATCGAGGGAGGAGAATCTCAAGTTGGAGACGCACCACCAACCCAATAGGATAAGTAGAATCAAAAGGACAGAGGATAGAATAATCATTGAAATCATGTGTCGAATTTGGCATGGCGAATCTAAAGGTGGAGATTTACCATCGACCACATTAGAGTAATAATCTTAAGGAACAAGTGTAGTTCAATAAGAGAAATTAAGTGTCAACTTTGATCATGACGAATATCGATTTATAGGATAAGTACAATCGGAAGCATGAGAATAGATTAATGATTCGAAATTAAGTGTCAAAATCACAGGTAAAACTCAAGGTGGACCCTGTAGAAAGTATAATCATAAGGACAAGAATATATTTATAACTAAAATCATGTGCCAAAATCAACAAGGGTGAACCTCAAGGTGGAGAAGCACCCTAAACCTTAGAATAAGTATAATCACAAGAATGGAAACAGCCATATGATAAAAATCAAGCATATCAAATAGCCTTAACCTCTAAGAAAATTAGAATCACAAGCACATTCCCACATTAATGGCTAAATAAAGAGTCGAAATCGAGGGAGGGGGAATCTCAAGTTGGAGACGCACCACCAACCCAATAGGATAAGTAGAATCAAAAGGACAGCGATTGAATAATCATTGAAATCATGTGTCGAATTTGGCATGGCGAATCTCAAGGTGGAGATGTACCATCGACCACATAAGAGTTATAATCATAAGGAACATTGTAGTTCAATAAGAGAAATTAAGTGTCAACTTTGATCACAACGAATATCGATTTTTAGGATAAGTACAATCGGAAGGATGAGAATAGAATTAATGATTCGAAATTAAGTGTCAAAATCACAAGGTGAAACTCAAGGTGGACCTCGCAGAAAGTATAATCATAAGGACAAGAATACATTTATGACTAAAATCATGTGCCAAAATCAACAAGGTTGAACCTCAAGGTGGAGAAGCACCCTTAACCTTAGAATAACTATAATCACAAGAATGGAAATAGCCATATGATAAAAAAACAAGTATATCAAATAGCCAAAATTCTAAGAAAGATATAATCACAAGCACATTCCCACATTTATGGCTAAAATAACGAGTCGAAATCGAGGGGGGGGGGGGAATCTCAAGTTGGAGACGCACCACCAACCCAATAGGATAAGAAGAATCAAAAGGAAAGGGATTGAATAATCATTGAAATCATTTGTCGAATTTGGCATGGCGAATCTCAAGGTGGAGATGTACCATCGACCACATAAGAGTAATAATCATAATGAACAGTGTAGTTCAATAAGAGAAATTAAGTGTCAACTTTGATCACGACAAATATCGATTTATAGGATAAGTACAATCGGAAGCATGAGAATAGATTAATGAATCGAAATTAAGTGTCAAAATCAAAGGTAAAACTCAAGGTGGACCCTGCAGAAAGTATAATCCTAAGGACAAGAATACACTTATACTAAAATCATGTGCCAAAATCAACAAGGGTGAACCTCAAGGTGGAAAAGCACCCTTAACCTTAGAATAACTATAATCACAAGAATGGAAATAGCCATATGATAAAAATCAAGCATATCAAACAGCCATAACCTCTAAAAAGATATAATCACAGGCACATTCCCACATTTATCGCTGAAATAAGAGTCGGAATCGGGGGAGGCGGACTCCGTTGGAGATGCACCACCAACCCAATAGGATAAGAAGAATCAAAGAACAGGATTGAATAATCATTGGAATCATGTGTCGATTTGGGGGGTAGATAAGTACAATGCGAAGGTGAGAATAGATGAATGAATGAAATTTAGGTGTCAAAGTCGTATGTGCCAAAATCAAGAATCATGGTCAAAATCAACAAGGGTGAACTCAAGGTGGATAGGCACCCTTAACTTTAGAATAACTATAATCACAAGAATAGAAATAGCCATATGATAAAAATCAAGTATATCAAATAGCCATTACCTCTAAGAAAGATATAATCACGGCACATTCCCACATTTATGGCTAAAATAAAGAGTCAAAATCGAGGGGGGGGGGAATCTCAAGTTGGAGACGCACCACCAACCGAATAGAATAAGAAGAATCCAAAGGACAGTGATAGAATAATAATTGAAATCATGTGTCGAATTTGGCATGGCGAATCTCAAGGTGGAGATGTACCATCGACCACACAAGAGTAATAATCATAAGAGCAAGTGTAGTTCAATAAGAGAAATTAAGTGTCAACTTTGATCACGACGAATATCGATTTATAAGATAAGTACAATCGAAGGATGAGAATAGATTAATGAATCGAAATTAAGTGTCAAAATCAAAGGTAAAACTCCAGGTGGACCACTCAGGAAAGTATAATCCTAAGGACAAGAATACACTTATGACTAAAATCATGTGCCAAAATCAACAAGGGTGAACCTCAAGGTGGAAAAGCACCCTTAACTTTAAGAATAACTATAATCACAAGAATAGAAATAGCCATATGATAAAAATCAAGTATATCAAATAGCCATTACCTTTAAGAAAGATATAATCACAGGCACATTCCCACATTTATGTCTGAAATAAAGAGTCAAAATCGAGGGGGGGGAATCTCAAGTTGGAGACGCACCACCAACCCAATAGGATAAGTAGAATCAAAAGGACAACGATTGAATAATCATTGAAATCATTTGTCGAATTTGGCATGGCGAATCTCAAGGTGGAGATGTACCATCGACCACATAAGAGTAATAATCATAAGGAACAGTGTAGTTCAATAAGAGAAATTAAGTGTCAACTTTGATCACGACAAATATCGATTTATAGGATAAGTACAATCGAATGGATGAGAATAGAATTAATGAATCGAAATTAAGTGTCAAAATCAAAGGTGAAACTCCAGGTGGACCCTGCAGGAAAGTATAATCCTAAGGACAAGAATACACTTATGACAAAAATCATGTGCCAAAATCAACAAGGGTGAACCTCAAGGTGGAAAAGCACCCTTAACTTTAAGAATAACTATAATCACAAGAATAGAAATAGCCATATGATAAAAATCAAGTATATCAAATAGCCATTAGACCTTTAAGAAAGATATAATCACGAGGCACATTCCCACATTTATGGCTAAAATAAAGAGTCGAAAATCGAGGGGGGGGAATCTCAAGTTGGAGACGCACCACCAACCCAATAGGATAAGAAGAATCAAAAGGACAACGATAGAATAATCATTGAAATCATTTGTCGAATTTGGCATGGCGAATCTCAAGGTGGAGATGTACCATCGACCACATAAGAGTAATAATCATAAGGAACATGTGTAGTTCAATAAGAGAAATTAAGTGTCAACTTTGATCACGACAAATATCGATTTATAGGATAAGTACAATCAGAAGGATGAGAATAGATTAATGAATCGAAATTAAGTGTCAAAATCAAAGGTGAAACTCCAGGTGGACCCTGCAGGAAACTATAATGCTAAGGACACAAAGACATTTATGACTAAAATCATGTGCCAAAATAAACAAGGGTGAACCTCAACGTGGAAAAGCACCCATAACTTTAAGAATAACTAAAATCACAAGAATAGAAATAGCCATATGATAAAAATCAAGTATATCAAATAGCCATTAGCTTTAAGAAAGATATAATCACGGGCACATTCCCACATTTATGGCTGAAATAAAGAGTCAAAATCGGGGGGGGGGGGAATCTCAAGTTGGAGACGCACCACCAACCCAATAGGATAAGAAGAATCAAAAGGACAACGATTGAATAATCATTGAAATCATTTGTCGAATTTGGCATGGCGAATCTCAAGGTGGAGATGTACCATCGACCACATAAGAGTAATAATCATAAGGAACAGTGTAGTTCAATAAGAGAAATTAAGTGTCAACTTTGATCACGACGAATATCGATTTATAGGATAAGTACAATCAGAAGGATGAGAATAGATTAATGAATCGAAATTAAGTGTCAAAATCAAAGGTGAAACTCCAGGTGGACCCTGCAGGAAAGTATAATCCTAAGGACAAGAATACACTTATGACAAAAATCATGTGCCAAAAATCAACAAGGGTGAACCTCAAGGTGGAAAAGCACCCTTAACTTTAAGAATAACTATAATCAAAAGAATAGAAATAGCCATATGATAAAAATAAAGTATATCAAATAGCCATTAGACTTTAAGAAAGATATAATCACGGGCACATTCCCACATTTATGGCTAAAATAAAGAGTCAAAATCGAGGGGGGGAATCTCAAGTTGGAGACGCACCACCAACCCAATAGGATAAGTAGAATCAAAAGGACAACGATTGAATAATCATTGAAATCATTTGTCGAATTTGGCATGGCGAATCTCAAGGTGGAGATGTACCATCGACCACATAAGAGTAATAATCATAAGGAACAGTGTAGTTTAATAAGAGAAATTAAGTGTCAACTTTGATCACGACGAATATCGATTTATAGGATAAGTACAATCAGAAGGATGAGAATAGATTAATGAATCGAAATTAAGTGTCAAAATCAAAGGTGAAACTCCAGGTGGACCCTGCAGGAAAGTATAATCCTAAGGACAAGAATACATTTATGACAAAAATCATGTGCCAAAATCAACAAGGGTGAACCTCAAGGTGGAAATGCACCCTTAACCTTAAGAATAACTATAATCACAAGAATAGAAATAGCCATATGATAAAAATCAAGTATATCAAATAGCCATTACCTCTAAGAAAGATATAATCACAGGCACATTCCCACATTTATGGCTGAAATAAAGAGTCGAAATCGAGGGGGGGGGAACTCCAAGTTGGAGACGCACCACCAACCCAATAGGATAAGTAGAATCAAAAGGACAACGATTGAATAATCATTGAAATCATTTGTCGAATTTGGCATGGCGAATCTCAAGGTGGAGATGTACCATCGACCACATAAGAGTAAAAATCATAAGGAACAGGGTAGTTCAATAAGAGAAATTAAGTGTCAACTTTGATCACGACGAATATCGATTTATAGGATAAGTACAATCGGAAGGATAAGAATAGATTAATGAATCGAAATTAAGTGTCAAAATCAAAGGTGAAACTCCAGGTGGACCTCCGTAGAAAGTATAATCCTAAGGACAAGAATACATTTATGACTAAAATCATGTGCCAAAATCAACAAGGGTGAACCTCAAGGTGGAAATGCACCCTTAACTTTAAGAATAACTATAATCACAATGAATAGAAATAGCCATATGATAAAAATCAAGTATATCAAATAGCCATTACCTCTAAGAAAGATATAATCACAGACACATTCCCACATTCATGGCTGAAATAAAGAGTCAAAATCGTGGGGGGGGGAAGCTCAAGTTGGAGACGCACCCCCAACCCAATAAGATAAGTTGAATCAAAACGAGAACGATTGAATAATCATTGAAATCATTTGTCGAATTTCGCATGGCGAATCTCAAGGTGGAGATGTACCATCGATCACATAAGAGTAATAATCATAAGGAACAAGTGTAGTTCAATAAGAGAAATTAAGTGTCAACTTTGATCACGACAAATATCGATTTATAGGATAAGTAAAATCGAAGGATGAGAATAGAATTAATGAATCGAAATTAAGTGTCAAAATCAAAGGTGAAACTCCAGGTGGACCTTGCAGGAAAGTATAATCCTAAGGACAAGAATACACTTATGACAAAAATCATTTGTCAAAATCAAAACAACAAGTGAACCTCAAAGTGGAAAAGAACCCTTAACTTTAAGAATAACTATAATCACAAGAATAGAAATAGCCATATGATAAAAATCAAGTATATCAAATAGCCATTAGATTTAAGAAAGATATAATCACAGGCACATTCCCACATTTATGTCTTAAATAAAGAGTCCAAATCGAGGGGGGGGGAATCTCAAGTTGGAGACGCACCACCACCCCAATAGGATAAGAAGAATCAAAAGGACAACGATTGAATAATCATTGAAATCATTTGTCGAATTTCGCATGGCGAATCTCAAGGTGGAGACGTACCATCGACCACATAACAGTAATAATCATGAGGAACAGTGTAGTTAAATAAGAGAAATTAAGTGTCAACTTTGATCTCTACAAATATCGATTTATAGGATAAGTACAATCAGAAGGATGAGAATAGATTAATGAATCGAAATTAAGTGTCAAAATCAAAGGTGAAACTCCAAGTGGACCCTGCAGAAAAGTATAATCCTAAGGACAAGAATACACTTATGACAAAAATCATGTGCCAAAATCAACAAGAGTGAACCTCAAAGTGGAAAAGAACCCTTAACTTTAAGAATAACTATAATCACAAGAATAGAAATAGCCATATGATAAAAATCAAGTATATCAAAAAAGAGTCAAAATCGAGGGGGGGGGGAAGCTCAAGTTGGAGACGCACCACCAACCCAATAGGATAAGAAGAATCAAAAGGACAACGATTGAATAATCATTGAAATCATTTTTCGAATTTGGCATGGCGAATCTCAAGGTGGAGATGTACCATCGACCACATAAGAGTAATAATCATAAGGAACAGTGTAGTTCAATAAGAGAAATTAAGTGTCAACTTTGATCACTACAAATATCGATTTATAGGATAAGTACAATCAGAAGGATGAGAATAGATTAATGAATCGAAATTAAGTGTCAAAATCAAAGGTGAAACTCCAAGTGGACCCTGCAGGAAAGTATAATCCTAAGGACAAGAATACACTTATGACTAAAATCATGTGCCAAAATCAACAAGAGTGAACCTCAAAGTGGAAAAGAACCCTTAACTTTAAGAATAACTATAATCACAAGAATAGAAATAGCCATATGATAAAAATCAAGTATATCAAATAGCCATTAGCTCTAAGAAAGATATAATCACGGGCACATTCCCACATTTATGGCTGAAATAAAGAGTCAAAATCGAGGGGGGGGAAGCTCAAGTTGGAGACGCACCACCAACCCAATAGGATAAGAAGAATCAAAAGGACAACGATTGAATAATCATTGAAATCATTTGTTCGAATTTCGCATGGCGAATCTCAAGGTGGAGATGTACCATCGACCACATAAGAGTAATAATCATAAGGAACAGTGGTAGTTCAATAAGAGAAATTAAGTGTCAACTTTGATCGCGACGAATATCGATTTATAGGATAAGTACAATCAGAAGGATGAGAATAGATTAATGAATCGAAATTAAGTGTCAAAATCAAAGGTGAAACTCCAGGTGGACCCTCCAAAAAAGTATAATCCTAAGGACAAGAATACATTTATGACAAAAATCATGTGCCAAAATCAACAAAAGTGAACCTCAAGGTGGAAAGGCACCCTTAACATTGAGAATAACTATAATCAAAAGAAAAAAATAGCCATATGATAAAAATCAAGTATATCAAATAGCCATTACCTCTAAGAAAGATATAATCACAGGCACATTCCCACATTTATGGCTGAAAAAACGAGTCGAAATCGAGGGGGGGGGAATCTCAAGTTGGAGACGCACCACCAACCCAATAGGATAAGAAGAATCAAAAGGACAACGATTGAATAATCATTGAAATCATTTGTCGAATTTCGCATGGCGAATCTCAAGGTGGAGATGTACCATCGACCACATAAGAGTAATAATCATAAGGAACAGTGTAGTTCAATAAGAGAAATTAAGTGTCAACTTTGATCTCGACAAATATCGATTTATAGGATAAGTACAATCAGAAGGATGAGAATAGATTAATGAATCGAAATTAAGTGTCAAAATCAAAGGTGAAACTCCAAGTGGACCCTGCAGAAAAGTATAATCCTAAGGACAAGAATACACTTATGACAAAAATCATGTGCCAAAATCAACAAGAGTGAACCTCAAGGTGGAAATGCACCCTTAACTTTAAGAATAACTATAATCACAAGAATAGAAATAGCCATATGATAAAAATCAAGTATATCAAATAGCCATTACCTCTAAGAAAGATATAATCACAGGCACATTCCCACATTTATGGCTGAAATAAAGAGTCAAAATCGAGGGGGGGGGGAATCTCAAGTTGGAGACGCACCACCAACCCAATAGGATAAGAAGAATCCAAAGGACAACGATTGAATAATCATTGAAATCATTTGTCGAATTTGGCATGGCGAATCTCAAGGTGGAGATGTACCATCGATCACATAAGAGTAATAATCATAAGGAACAGTGTAGTTCAATAAGAGAAATTAAGTGTCAACTTTGATCACGACAAATATCGATTTATAGGATAAGTACAATCGAAGGATGAGAATAGAATTAATGAATCGAAATTAAGTGTCAAAATCAAAGGTGAAACTCCAGGTGGACCTGCAGGAAAGTATAATCCTAAGGACAAGAATACATTTATGACAAAAATCATGTGCCAAAATCAACAAGAGTGAACCTCAAATGGAAAAGAACCCTTAACTTTAAGAATAACTATAATCACAAGAATAGAAATAGCCATATGATAAAAATCAAGTATATCAAATAGCCATTAGATTTAAGAAAGATATAATCACAGGCACATTCCCACATTTATGTCTTAAATAAAGAGTCAAAATCGAGGGGGGGAATCTCAAGTTGGAGACGCACCCCCAACCCAATAGGATAAGTATAATCAAAAGGACATCGATTGAATAATCATTGAAATCATTTGTCGAATTTGGCATTGGCGAATCTCAAGGTGGAGATGTACCATCGACCACATAACAGTAATAATCATAAGGAACAGGGTAGTTCAATAAGAGAAATTAAGTGTCAACTTTGATCTCGACGAATATCGATTTATAGGATAAGTACAATCAGAAGGATGAGAATAGATTAATGAATCGAAATTAAGTGTCAAAATCGAAGGTGAAACTCCAAGTGGACCCCGCAGGAAAGTATAATCCTAAGGACAAGAATACACTTATGACAAAAATCATGTGCAAAAATCAACAAGAGTGAACCTCAAGGTGGATAGGCACCCTTAACCTTAAGAATAACTATAATCAAAAGAAAAGAAATAGCCATATGATAAAAATCAAGTATATCAAATAGCCATTACCTTTAAGAAAGATATAATCACAGGCGCATTCCCACATTTATGGCTGAAAAAACGAGTCGAAATCGAGGGGGGGAATCTCAAGTTGGAGACGCACCACCAACCCAATAGGATAAGAAGAATCCAAAGGACAGCGATAGAATAATAATTGAAATCATGTGTCGAATTTGGCATGGCGAATCTCAAGGTGGAGATGTACCATCGACCACATAAGAGTAATAATCATAAGGAACAGTGTAGTTCAATAAGAGAAATTAAGTGTCAACTTTGATCCCGACAAATATCGATTTATAGGATAAGTACAATCAGAAGGATGAGAATAAATTAATGAATCGAAATTAAGTGTCAAAATCAAAGGTGAAACTCCAGGTGGACCATGCAGGAAACTATAATCCTAAGGACAAGAATACATTTATGACTAAAATCATGTGCCAAAATCAACAAGGGTGAACCTCAAGGTGGAAAAGCACCCTTAACTTTAAGAATAACTATAATCACAAGAATAGAAATAGCCATATGATAAAAATCAAGTATATCAAAAAAGAGTCGAAATCGAGGGGGGTGGAAGCTCAAGTTGGAGAAGCACCACCAACCCAATAGGATAAGTTGAATCAAAAGGACAGCGATTGAATAATCATTGAAATCATTTGTCGAATTTGGCATGGCGAATCTCAAGGTGGAGATGTACCATCGACCACATAAGAGTAATAATCATAAGGAACAGTGTAGTTCAATAAGAGAAATTAAGTGTCAACTTTGATCACGACAAATATCGATTTATAGGATAAGTACAATCAGAAGGATGAGAATAAATTAATGAATCGAAATTAAGTGTCAAAATCAAAGGTGAAACTCCAGGTGGACCCTGCAGAAAAAGTATAATCCTAAGGACAAGAATACATTTATGACAAAAATCATGTGCCAAAATCAACAAGGGTGAACCTCAAGGTGGAAAAGCACCCTTAACTTTAAAAATAACTAAAATCAAAAGAATAAAATAGCCATATGATAAAAATCAAGTATATCAAATAGCCATTACCTATAAGAAAGATATAATCACAGACACATTCCCACATTTATGGCTGAAATAAAGAGTCAAAATCGAGGGGGGGGGGAAGCTCAAGTTGGAGACGCACCACCAACCAAATAGGATAAGAAGAATCCAAAGGACAACGATTGAATAATCATTGAAATCATTTGTCGAATTTGGCATGGCGAATCTCAAGGTGGAGATGTACCATCGACCACATAAGAGTAATAATCATAAGGAACAGTGTAGTTCAATAAGAGAAATTAAGTGTCAACTTTGATCGCGACGAATATCGATTTATAGGATAAGTACAATCAGAAGGATGAGAATAGATTAATGAATCGAAATTAAGTGTCAAAATCAAAGGTGAAACTCCAGGTGGACCCTGCAAGAAAGTATAATCCTAAGGACAAGAATACATTTATGACAAAAATCATGTGCCAAAATCAACAAGGGTGAACCTCAAGGTGGAAATACACCCTTAACTTTAAGAATAACTATTATCACAAGAATAGAAATAGCCATATGATAAAAATCAAGTATATCAAATAGCCATTACCTTTAAGAAAGATATAATCACAAACACATTCCCACATTTATGTCTGAAATAAAGAGTCAAAATCGGGGGGCGGGGGAACGCTCAAGTTGGAGACGCACCACCAACCAAATAGGATAAGAAGAATCCAAAGGACAACGATTGAATAATCATTGAAATCATTTTTCGAATTTGGCATGGCGAATCTCAAGGTGGAGATGTACCATCGATCACATAAGAGTAATAATCATAAGGAACAGTGTAGTTCAATAAGAGAAATTAAGTGTCAACTTTGATCACGACAAATATCGATTTATAGGATAAGTACAATCAGAAGGATGAGAATAAATTAATGAATCGAAATTAAGTGTCAAAGTCAAAGGTGAAACTCCAAGTGGACCTTGCAGGAAAGTATAATCCTAAGGACAAGAATACACTTATGACAAAAATCATTTGTCAAAATCAACCAGAGTGAACCTCAAATGGAAAAGAACCCTTAACTTTAAGAATAACTATAATCACAAGAATAGAAATAGCCATATGATAAAAATAAAGTATATCAAATAGCCATTAGATTTAAGAAAGATATAATCACAGGCACATTCCCACATTTATGTCTTAAATAAAGAGTCAAAATCGAGGGGGGGGGAATCTCAAGTTGGAGACGCACCCCCAACCCAATACGATAAGTATAATCAAAAGGACATCGATTGAATAATCATTGAAATCATTTGTCGAATTTGCATTGGCGAATCTCAAGGTGGAGATGTACCATCGACCACATAACAGTAATAATCATAAGAAACAAGGTAGTTAAATAAGAGAAATTAAGTGTCAACTTTGATCTCGACGAATATCGATTTATAGGATAAGTACAATCAGAAGGATGAGAATAGATTAATGAATCGAAATTAAGTGTCAAAATCAAAGGTGAAACTCCGGGTGGACCCCGCAGACAAGTATAATCCTAAGGACAAGAATACACACGACAAAAATCATATGAAAAAATCAACAAGAGTGAACCTCAAGGTGGATAGGATTCCTTAACCTTAAGAATAACTATAATCAAAAGAAAAGAAATAGCCATATGATAAAAATAAAGTATATCAAATAGCCATTACCTCTAAGAAAGATATAATCACAGGCACATTCCCACATTTATGTCGGAAAAAACGAGTCAAAATCGAGGGGGGGGGGAATCTCAAGTTGGAGACGCACCACCAACCCAATAGGATAAGAAGAATCCAAAGGACAGCGATTGAATAATAATTGAAATCATTTGTCGAATTTGGCATGGCGAATCTCAAGGTGGAGATGTACCATCGACCACATAACTAGTAATAATCATAAGGAACAGTGTAGTTCAATAAGAGAAATTAAGTGTCAACTTTGATCTCGACGAATATCGATTTATAGGATAAGTACAATCAGAAGGATGAGAATAGATTAATGAATCGAAATTAAGTGTCAAAATCAAAGGTGAAACTCCAGGTGGACCCCTGCAGAAAGTATAATCCTAAGGACAAGAATACACATGACAAAAATCATGTGCAAAAATTAACAAGGGTGAACCTCAAGGTGGAAATGCACCCTTAACTTTAAGAATAACTATAATCACAAGAATAGAAATAGCCATATGATAAAAATCAAGTATATCAAATAGCCATTACCTCTAAGAAAGATATAATCACAGGCACATTCCCACATTTATGGCTGAAAAAACGAGTCGAAATCGAGGGGGGGAATCTCAAGTTGGAGACGCACCACCAACCCAATAGGATAAGAAGAATCCAAAGGACAATGATAGAATAATCATTGAAATCATGTGTCGAATTTGGCATTGCGAATCTCAAGGTGGAGATGTACCATCGACCACATAAGTAATAATCATAAGGAACAGTGTAGTTCAATAAGAGAAATTAAGTGTCAACTTTGATCGCGACGAATATCGATTTATAGGATAAGTACAATCAGAAGGATGAGAATAGATTAATGAATCGAAATTAAGTATAAAAATCAAAGGTGAAACTCGAGGTGGACCTTGCAAAAAAGTATAATCCTAAGGACAAGAATACATTTATGACAAAAATCATGTGCCAAAATCAACAAAAGTGAACCTCAAGGTGGATAGGCACCCTTAACCTTGAGAATAACTATAATCAAAAGAAAAAAAATAGCCATATGATAAAAATCAAGTATATCAAATAGCCATTACCTCTAAGAAAGATATAATCACAGGCACATTCCCACATTTATGGCTGAAATAAAGAGTCAAAATCGAGGGGGGGGAAGCTCAAGTTGGAGACGCACCACCACCCCAATAGGATAAGAAGAATCCAAAGGACAACGATTGAATAATCATTGAAATCATTTGTCGAATTTCGCATGGCGAATCTCAAGGTGGAGATGTACCATCGACCACATAAGAGTAATAATCATAAGGAACAGGGTAGGTCAATAAGAGAAATTAAGTGTCAACTTTGATCTCGACGAATATCGATTTATAGGATAAGTACAATCAGAAGGATGAGAATAGATTAATGAATCGAAATTAAGTGTCAAAATCAAAGGTGAAACTCCAGGTGGACCCCGCAGGAAAGTATAATCCTAAGGACAAGAATACATTTATGACTAAAATCATGTGCCAAAATCAACAAGGGTGAACCTCAAGGTGGAAATGCACCCTTAACTTTAAGAATAACTATAATCACAAGAATAGAAATAGCCATATGATAAAAATCAAGTATATCAAATAGCCATTACCTCTAAGAAAGATATAATCACAGACACATTCCCACATTTATGGCTAAAATAAAGAGTCGAAATCGAGGGAGGGGAATCTCAAGTTGGAGACGCACCACCAACCCAATAGGATAAGTAGAATCAAAAGGACAGCGATAGAATAATCATTGAAATCATGTGTCGAATTTGGCATGGCGAATCTCAAGGTGGAGATGTACCATCAACCTTATAAGAGTAATAATCATAAGGAACAGTGTAGTTTAATAAGAGAAATTAAGTGTCAACTTTGAGCAGCCCGAATATCGATTTATAGGATAAGTACAATCAGAAGGATGATAATAGAATAATGATTTGAAATTAAGTGTTAAAATCAAAGGTAAAACTCAAGGTGGAACGTGTCGAAAGTATAATCATAAGGACAGGAATATATTTATGACTAAAATGATGTGTCAAAATCAACAAGGGTGAACCTCAAGGTGGAGAACCACCCTTAACCTTAGAATAACTATAATCAAAAGAATATAAATAGCCATATGATAAAATCAAGTATATCAAATAGCCATAATCAAGTAAGTGCCTAATGTGAAGGTATGGTTAGTTTTAGGTGTAAAAATGTCTAAAGAGGAAAAGTTTTTTTTTTTTTAGTTTTGTAAACCCAAAGTTGGCTTTAGCTAATTTTGTTCAAATAAACATTGGGTGACTATTCTGTAAAAATAAACCTAGAAGTAGCTAATCTACTAATTATCCCATAGAATAATGTTTGAAATCAAGTGTCAAAATCAAGGAGGGTGAATCTTAAAAGTGGGGACGCACCCGTTAACCTTATACAACATGTTTAATCTCAGGGCAAGAATAAGACTATAATTGAAATCAAGTGTCAAAATGGAGGAGGGTAAATCTCAGTGTAGAGACGGACCTTCATCCTTATAGGATAGGTACCAACACAAGGACATGAATAGAATTATGATAAAAATCAGGGGTAGAAATTGGTGTGACACAATATGATTATTTATAGCCTAGTCCAATATAATGACAACTTTGCATTGAATATCTTTAATTTAGCCATCCATACTAGAGAACAATTTCCACTATCCTATTTCTCTTGTCAAACTTGAGTAATACAAATGGATGTGGGCCTTGTTGTGACTACTAAACCCTTAGGGCAAAGAAACCTTAAAGGCAAAATTCATCCATCTAAACTTTGTATTTTCTTGTTCTCCTTCGTTGTTCAAATCTTTTCGTAGTTGAAGAGTTGAGATGTTGGTGTCATTAATGGAAAGAGTTGTGGATTGGCAGCTGCTCCCTTACTTGGTAGCCGTCCTTCTTCCTTCATTCTATTCACAAACCTAACTCCATTCTACTTACAATTGATCCACCTCCCATCCGATGTTCTTCCAATTACTTCACCAACATGCATTACTTTCTGAGTTCGAAACACCACTACAGCAGATATTCTGACCAACATTAATCAGTTTTAAATGCAACACAAGTTCATGGCTTGCATTCAATCCCACATTGAAGCGGTGCTGATTGGAACTTTAGTCTACAGAACATAAGTTTCCAAGTTGGTGAACAATGTCATCTCTAGCAATCAATGCATAATCAAGTGAGACTTGCAGCAGTCCTTCCTCTAAATACAAGCATTACTTGAGTATAGTCTGATTAGAATTGTAGCCAACGGTTTGACTTACACAGTGTGCTTCTAAATTTCTGGCCTTGCTTTCTAATTTGGTTTTATTGATAAGCTTCTAAATTTATGGCCTTGCTTTCTAATTTGGTTTTGTTAGTCACTTTGGTGCAAAGTAGTCATTAATTTTAGCCATAAAATGGTCGGTTAACTATTAATGACATACCAACTTCAGATGGAATAGGTTAGTGAGAAGTCAAATCAATGAATTGACACCAAAATAGTTCAGTCTACCTAGGCCGACTTCATAAGAGCTGGCACAATTGGCAATTGGTAGGATTAGGTCACTGAGTCAAATCAAATGAATTTCCACTTCATATAGTTCAGTCTACCTAGACCAACCACATAAGAGTTGGCCACACTTGGAAATAGGTGTTCATCAAAAAACGGTTTCTTTTCAAGGAGCAAATGACCATTTTTTTTTAATAAAAACAAGTGCAGTGGACCAATAGACAAAGAAAAACATCTGTACAAATGAGAACAAATCAGCCAATAAACTTGATTCCAAAAACAAAAGATCATAAATAATGCTATAGAAATGGTTTATACAGGATCCATTGGTTTACCCATGAAATAAAATGATTTAGATAGCATATTAGACAGAAATACTGAAAGAAAAGACACTAAGACAGCCAGTAATTGTTGAGACACAAACCTGATCACACACTCGTGTTCAAGCTTCGACTGTTTGTCATCACTCCCTTTCGTGGCTTTTTCAAGATCTTCCACCTTCCACTCCTCGAGATCCATATCCTTCAGCAAGCCAACATAGAAATCAAAAAGCAAATAGACAAAATACTGAGAAGAATGTGCATTCATACTTACGGGAACAATAGAAGCAACATCATGCATGAAGAATAACCTACTAAACAATCTATAAGAATTGTCTAGAAGAAGCCAAATACAGAACCATAACTTTTCCAGTGCAGTGCAGAATCGATCTATTCATTATTGTGTAAATGGGTGTCATGTTGACACGTGAACCTCTGTTTGTTATTTTCTTCTCTGCTGTATAATGGTTCCCTTAGGATTCAGTATCAAATTCCTAAATACTTCTTTTCTTGATAAAATTCTGGTTTTAAAATCTCTCTCTACCCTAGGCAATTCAATCACTAGATTCCTGTCCCCATCCATCTCCACTATCATGAGTTCTACATCTGAAACAGTCCCTGAACTTGAGGTTACAAACTCTCTGAGAATTCATTCAGGTTTCAAACCATCATTTGTGGATGGTAGAGAGCAGTGGATCGGGATCCTGCTTCTGAAATTTCATATTAAAAAATCTTTCACTCATGAATTAAAATAGTTGGATGGATTACTAGAGGAATTCTTGATATTACTTAGGAATCGCTGAATTTGATTAGTTACTTGTGAAGCAGTACTGTTAAGTGGAAGAAGACAATCATAAGAGACTTGTAGTATGAAGCACCCTCAGACGTAACTACCCTTTAATTTTTTTTCCTTCTAAACGACATTGCCACTTTTTCAAATTTATTACAGCGTTACCAGGGATCACGGTTCCATCTCACAGTTTCCTTGTTGAGAAATTAACTCGTTACAAACCATAAATTAAATAGTAGTACACTTTCAGTAACTTCCTCATATCGTTGATCCATCTCCCTCATAACCATTTAACATCTGAAGTATGAGAAAAATTCTATATACCAAGCAGAGAAAGCAAAAGAACTATAGGAAGGCAGAATTAACAAACAGTAGATGAAAACCAGTGAAAGTGATTTCAAACCTTTGCCAGTATGGAACCCCGTGGATTTGCAATTCTTCCCCTTGTAGAATTCTCAGCAATATCAATAAAGAAGCTCTCGAAGAAAGCAGCCGGCTACCTTCAAGACTAAGAGAAATTAGGGTTTCAGTGGTGAAACAAATATGGGTAATGAGGTTAAGTCGACACCGGCCAAAACCCCTGTTTTGCCAGCATCGGTTGCTTCCACTTGTGGCCTTCTTTGACCGACGAACACCCACTCTTCTTCTCTTCGTGAATAAACGAACAGGAATTCCAAGCCGAATAAAGGCGCGATAGAAAGAGTTAGATGCTCAAAACGATGAGAAAACAGGGTTTCAGTGGAGAAAAGAAA
Source organism: Hakea prostrata (assembly GCF_041222555.1). Lineage (NCBI taxonomy): Eukaryota > Viridiplantae > Streptophyta > Magnoliopsida > Proteales > Proteaceae > Hakea > Hakea prostrata. The sequence goes on along the minus strand of NC_142605.1, from coordinate 26,331,577 downwards.
ATGGGTACTGATCGGAGTGAGAGATGATACTTTCTCCGGGGTTTCAGTTGAGAGAAGAAAACGGGTATTGAGACTCAAAACGATCGGAGAAACCAGTGTTTCAGTAGAGGAACGAAAATGGGTATCGATCGGGGAGAGAGAGTTGATACTGGGGAATTGGGAAACCATGGTTTGAGCGTGAGATGAAGCGGCATTTGATCAAATATCGGCACGGCTTAAATGAGGTTTAAATATATAAATAAACAAAATTTAAAAAGAAGAGGGAACGATCCCCAACGAGATATAACCGACATTTATGATAACGTCGGTTTGTTTTAACTTTTAACTATTTTTACAAAATAATATACTTTGCAAGTTTGCATTTTAATTATCAAATATAAGTTTTTCAAAAAAAAAATTATTTCTCATAGTGGTTCTTTTTTTTTTTTGAACAAAATAATGGTTTTTGTGTTAAATTATTTTCATATATCTATTCTTCTATCTTATTTCTTATAGGCACAGATAATTAAAATTTTAAAATAATCTTTTTGACCTTTTACGAGTCAATTATTAATAAAATTCTAAAATTTATAATAGTTTCTTAATTATTTTGAATTTTGACAAACACCATCGGTAAACAAAATTATAGAATTGTTTACCAAAATAAAATAAATTATAGTATTAAATTATTAAAAGAATAAAAGTTAATTATTGTTATTCCCATTTATTCTAATTTGATGACTACTTTATCTCCTGTAGTTTTTCAAATTACTAATTCAATTGTAGACATTACTTGTTTTTACGGATCCTTCTGCCATTAAGTTCCATTAGTTAAGTGATGATGTAGCGTCTTTGTTTATTCAAAAACCTCAATTTACTTTTAAAATTTTATATTAATTCTTTATACTTGATATTAAATTGCATAAAAAAAAATTAACCTAGACTTATGGTGCTAAACAGTCTTCTTCTTTATGAAAAATAAAAGGGATAATTACTGTTGCCCCCTGTAGTTTGACTTTATTACTAATAAAACTTTGTTCTTTACAAAATTACTACTACCCCCATTCCTTATAACGGTGTTAAGTAGCCATTAAGTTAGAATATGTAATTTCTAATTTGCCTTTCATTAAAATTAAGAAATCAAAAAACGATACTACCCCATTTATAAAAACCAGATTAAATGTCAATTTTACCCTAAACTTCATTTATTTTGAATTAATGAAATGGGCAAAAACCAAATCCGATTTGGTTTCCCACCTTCACTAAACTTCATTTATTTTGAATTAAAGAAATTGACAAAATCCAAATCCAATTTGGTCTCACATTCAATAAACTTCATTTATTTTGAATTAAATAAATTAGCAAAATCCAAATCCAATTTGGTTTCCCACCTTTACTAAACTTCATTTATTTTAAAAATATTTTAGGTGATATTCATTTTTCAATTTGAGTTGAATTCGATTTTCCTTCCTCTTCGGTTCTATTTGTGTTTTATTCAATCATTATTTCTTTATTTGGTGGTTTTTTTTTAGAATAAAATGGATTATAGTAACTTTTTTCTCGACAGTTAATTAAGGGTACTACTGTAACTTGACAAAAGAGTAAATAAGTAAAGAGATAAGTATAAGGGTATTTTGGGGTTTTTGAAAAAATATAAAGATACCACATCATCAATAAACTAATGGAACTTAACGGTAGGGGGCAATAGTAATTGCAGACAAAGTTAAAGGTTGGATTAGTAATTTTGAAAAGTATGGGGGATACAGTAGTAATAAAATTAAAATACAGGGGGGCAATAGTAATTATCCCAAAATAAAAACTTGTCATTCTTCCCATACCATTCTCCTTTGACTTGCCATGTATAAAAATAAAAATAAAAATTTAACAAAAAAATATATTTTTTTCCTTTTGGTAAAAGAGATCACATAGTTTCATTTTCCTTTTTTTTTTTTGGTAAATTTGATTTCATCATAACTTTTTGATAAATATCACTTACTCCCCTTTTAGCTGGACAAATAGCACTTACACCCCCCCTCCCCCCTTTAATTAGATAGTATCACTTACCTCCCCTGTCTTACCTAGTAAATATATCCCACACCTCTCCTTTATTAATTTTTTCGGTTAAATTTAATTTTTACCTTTAAATATTTTTCTAAAATCCCAAACTACTCTTGGCTAAAAATAATTTTTTATTTTAAGCCCTAAATTACCAAAATCACCACCGTTAAAATACTAAATTATCCTCAATTAAGATAATTATTAAAAACCAAAACACCATAGTTAAAACCTAAATTTTGTTTATTATTAAAAGCCCAACATACCCATTTTAAAAAAAAATTATCAAATAATTAAAAAAACCCAAAATAATAGTACGTGTTTAATTTTATCAACATATCCTTTTTTTCTTTAATTGCATTTTTTATTTTACTCAATAGTAGTAAATGTTTTTTTCTAATTGTTTGATAAATTAAAAAAAAAAAAGTCGTACTATACCATACCATACCAAATCAACACCCTTACCTCCAAAATCCTCTCTCATAGTTCACCTGACATAGACTGGCTATTCTAGTTCACCTATGTCAAGTAGATTGTGAGAGAAAAAATTTGGAGGCACTAGGATCGAGTAGTGGGGATAGAGGATTTGGATTCGATTATGAAAACTATCTAAGTGTCAATTCTAGGCTCGTAGAGTTTTGACATTTATCCATAAAGTCAATATGGTATTGTAATTTACTTATTTATTTTTTAAAATTAGTAGTTTTATGTTAACTTTTTAACATACAATTTTTAATAAAGTTCGGGATGGAATATTAGATATCTGATCCAAGGAAATTCAAACACTAACTTCCTACTTGGAGGTATTAGTTTTTTACCAACTAAATCACCTCCTTGAATTGGTGGTTTTGTATTAGGAGGTGGGAACTACCATATATACCATAAGATGCATCCAACTTATGATCTCTTCACTAATTAGGAAAGATGTGCTAGCCATTTGATACTGAAAATCCCTTCTTTGGTATATTGCAATTGATTTCAAATCTATAACCACAATGCATATGTAAAAGTCATTTATTTGGTATCTGTGTTTTGATCATGATTTACATAGGAAAAAGAGATATATTAAAATATTTTGTAGGAATATAAATGTTTGAATTCAAATGAGTAAATAAATAATAAATTACATTTATACTTCCTGTGTTTTCAAATTACATTTACACATTTTGAATTCATTCTTTTACAAACGTCTTCTGTGTGTAACACTATTAATTTTAAATAGGGATAATTATTGTTGCCCCCCTATAGTTTGATTTTATTACTAATAAAACCATGTTCTTTACGAAATTACTGTTGCCCCCTTCCTTATAACGGTGTTAAGTAGCCGTTAAGTTTGAATTTGTAATGTCTAATTTGCCCTTCATTAAAATTAAAAAAAATCAAAAGACGATGCTACCTCATTTATAAAAACCAGATTAAATGTCAATTTTACCCTAAACTTCATTTATTTCGAATTAATGAAATGGGCAAAATCCAAATCCGATTTGGATTCCCACCTTCGCTAAACTTCATTTATTTTGAAAATATTTTAGGTGATATTCAATTTCCAATTTGAGTTGAATTCGATTTTCCTTCTTCTTTGGTTTCTATTTGAATTTTATTCAAACATTCTTTCTTTATTTGGTGGTTTTTTTTTTTAGAATAAAACGGGTTATAACAGTTAATTAAGGGTACTACTGTAACTTGACAAAAGGGTAAATTAGCAAAGAAATAAGTATAAGGGTACTTTGGGGTTTTTGAGAAAATATAAAGATGCCACATCATCAGTAAACTAACAGAACTTAACGGTGGGGGAGCAATAGTAATTGTAGACAAAGTTAAAGGTTTGATTAGTAATTTTGAAAAGTACAGGGGATACAATAGTAATAAAATCAAAGTACAGGAAGGCAATAGTAATTTTCCCAAAATATTAAAAAGATGACCTAAATGCTCAACTATTGACCCTATTTGTTCAGATGGGTATTTAACCCAAAGTGTTCCTGGACTGTATGCATACATCCATAAGTAACTTAATGCAACATGACAATTTTCATTTAGAAGAATCAGCAAAGACATACTTACCATAAGTCTTGATGTACAAAAATAAATAGATACATTAAAATCAGTCAATTTTTCAAGTAGAATCAGCTTTTTCCCATGAGACCTTTCTGGAAATTAGAAAAGACTTTTTTTTTTTGTAAAAGACACGATTATAATAAATTAAATAAAAATATACAAAATTACATTTCTATCTTTTGTATAAAATAAAGAAGGATTATATTAGAAATTTTGAAAATATAATGTATGCTAACTCATCAATTAACCATATTATTCTAACAACAAGGGTATGGTTGTTATATAATACAAAACATAAGGGGTGTTAATTACATTTCTATGAGATTACCATTTACCCAATCTATTTGTTACGGTAAATACCGTAGCATTTACCGTATTTATTGCTATGGGCATCTGTTTCCGTAATATATATCTTATTTTGCCACGGTTATTACTTACACTGGCATATACTCTAATAAACAGACTCTTCGTATGGTACCCTATACATGCTTCAAACTATGGCTACGGGTAAGTACCTACCGTGGCTTAGGAAATTGGAACTGGCTATTTGCCACAGTAACTTACTACCGTGGCAAAAATCTAAGTGCATGCAAAAATCTAAGTGCATTTAGTCCTTACCCTATTTCGTCAAACGGTTCAAGTGTTATCGATTTAGTTAATCTATTTGCCACGGTAATTTAGTACCGTGGCAAATGGTCTGTGTGCTACGGTAATAATTACCCTAGCATTTAGTCAATCTATTTGATACGGTTATTACTGTAGTATTTAATTGATCTATTATTACTGTAGGGTTTTACCGTCATATATATCAATTACCGTGGAAATTAGTGTAATTGTTATGAACAATTGTCACAGGGTGGTATATAATGAGTTTTTACCACGGATATTTTTTTCCGTGATTTAGATGGCCTTTTGCCACGGTTATTTTTTACCGTGGCAATTGCCACTTTTTCTTGTAGTGTTTAACTCTTAAATGCTTTGTATGTCTTTATCATTTGAGGAGAAAAAAAGAAAAAAAAATACCCACACTCAAAATCCATCTTCTTACTTGCTTTCGAGTTTGATTCTTCTATATTATCTCCTCTATTCGGGCGCGCACCTCGATGACATCCTCAGATGGGAACTTTGTCGTCCTCAACAATTAAGGAAGTTTTGCAGGATCTTGAGTTATGTCTTGCAGCTGCATGAAACTAATTTGATTCGCCATGGTTGGAAGTTGGAACAAGGGGTGATATTTTCAGTTGTTCGATTCAAATTTCTACATTCTTATTAAAAGTTTCTTCTTGTAATGCAACCACGGGGAGTTCTTAATGTTTGTTACAATGTATGTGTTATATAACTGTAGACAACAAATGTGAAGAAGTTACTCTTGATGCCCTCCGATATAGCTTGTAAAGAACGCGGTTCGCCATAGCTAAAACCACCCTTACCGCAGAGGCAACAATAATTCTTCGGTTATCGGGAGACGAATGGATTTGCTCGCTTGAAGCCCGAATCCCAATTAATTTGTTGTTTCCCGTTTGCTTCTCCTCAGAGTAGAGAATCTTTCTACGGCGAAATCCCATGAAACCTCCACTGGTAAAAGAAATCCTTGAAGAAAAATGATGACGAAATCCTGTGAATGAAGAGCGAAAACTAAGTTCATTGCCTCTACTATAAGAACACAGTGATAGAGATGGACTGAAACTAACGCATGAAGCATGCGTGTATCCCATTAAAAGGCTATAATTCTCACTGTCTTCTCAGGTATTCCGAACAAAGATGAATTTTGTAGTCCCAAGCACGTAGAAAGGGTGCCCTATGATTCTATTATTTTCTTGGCTAGAAGGTGCCAATGATCAACTCTTGCGTAGTTGGCACATTGGGCTCTCCTCCAAAGCCTTCTGTAGGGGTGTCGCTTGGGCTTCCTACGTGGGGTTTGTTGTCGGAGTTTTGGAGGCGGCGTTTGGGCTGCTTAGCCTGTTAGTTAGCGGGAAAGGGTGCTTGGGGGTTTGGAAAGATACTGTTAATGTCAAAAAGGTATGTGACTGCTAGAGAAGGTATGATTTTTAAGGGGTGCTATCAAAAAGGTATGTGACTGTTAAAGAAGGTATGATTTTTAAGGGGTGCGGTCGTTTGATACTGGGTTTATCGAGAAGGTTGTTGTCTATTTAGGAGGGGTAATTTGGTCTAAGAAAATACGTACCACAAGTGTTGGAGGTTTTCCTTTTATATAATAGTATGATATGATATGATAGTATGATATGTGTGGACGAATTTATGTATCCAAACACGGTCGGTTCACCAATAATTAAAACAAAATTGAAAATGGAGGACCTCTTGTACCAAATAGAATTTTTTTTTTTTTTTGTAGATACCTACTAAATAGTTAGGAGGGTGAGATTCCCTTTCAAGTTTCAAGCATAATGGAAAAAATCTTGAAAAGTTAAATAGCCCCAAAGAGATTTATAGAGTTTTTTTTTTTTTTTTTTTTTATTTTTAATGTCATATCATGAGTAACCTATTGTCCGAGTCGACTTCATGAGCCTCAGTTTTATGGTTCGGATTGTCACCCCTGACGTCTGTGCTCCCTCTACGGTTGTTGACCATGAATCTCATATCATGAGTACCCCAAAATATGGGTGTTGAGTTTTCTACATATTTTCATGAGCCTTTTTGTGGACCTTTCATAATTTGTTGTTGTGACTAAGGTTTAAAGTATCCCACGATACCATACGATACTAGCCGATACGTATCCATATTTGACCCACCGATCCATCGAATCTCCATAGGAGGACCCTAAAATAATTAGGGATACAATGACGATTTTTTATATATTTTATTATTTTTTATTTGTGGACCTTTCATAATTTGTTGTTGTGACACTGTTGGGGAGCACAGCACGACAGCACAAAGTTAAGAGAGATGATCCACACTCTCGACTAATATAGCTTTTTGGGAGAAATTTTGAGACACTCCTAAATAATTGACAAAAAAGTAAACACACTTCAAAACTCAGGTAAATTTATTTCATTAAATCTTTAATTGGTTTGACAAAATGACAAATATATACTTACTTTTATTGTTCTATATCTTATATTATAATATAAAACGATGAAAAACAAATAAGGAACTCATACACAAAGATAAAAGATGAGATTTTAGAGCCTATTTTACTAAGGGTAATTTAGAAATTATAACAGTTATCCAACCATGACTTAAGGGTCAGTTTGGTTACTTTAGTCAAGAGATTTCAAACATCTAGAGATTTCAAATCTATGGAGTCATGATTCATAAAATTATCTGTTTGGTTAACCTGGATTTTTGGAATGAAAACCCTAGAGAGCTCTTCATTCTCGTTCAAAGTTGAACTTCAAAAAGTTCGGTCAAAATGTTTAGCTCTTTTGTAATAGGGATGAAATTTATAGATTTTGCCCTATACCCATAAATCTACATATTCACGTTTTTAGTGTTAAAAAAATGAATCTCTAGATTTCATGAATACAAGAATTTTCACAACCAAACGGGTATAAATCTCGCATTGATGAATCCAAAGATTTGAAATATCTAGATTTATATAACCAAACAAGCCCTTAATAGAACTTGTTAATGAGGTCTACTATTGTGCAAATCTAAGAGAAATTTTACGCAGATCATTGGCAATTTAACTTAGTTTTGGATATTTGTGTTTTTCACCAATTATCTCAAGGAGTCCTTAAAATTTTTCCTAATTCTTTATATGTATAAAATTAGCATTAATAAATAAAATGATAAACTTTTTTTTTTTGGTGAAAAATAAAATGATAAACTTATTCGAAGGGAACATATATAATGGATCAAATACATCATTCTCCAAATCCAATCCACATCCTATTACCATTCTAATGTCAATCTATACAATAATTTGTATGTGATATTCATTTCCTCATACAAATATCTGAATAAATAGACACCAACCCAAGTAAGAATTTGGATTTTTGGATCATTAATTTTTATATTTTATCCTAAATTGAGCATAGGATTTAGAAAACCAAAATATATAGTTGAATAAAATTTGAAGAACATGCCAAATAAAAAAAAATGTATCAAAATTGACTTCACCTTCTTACATCATAGAATGTTAATGATATCCTAAATTTAGACATAAAAGAGCATTGTTATCGGTCTCCCAAACTCAAACATAAGAGTACACGAGATGGACGTATTGGACCTTTCTTCATCCCCCCCGCGATTTCCCGGTCTGACGATTTTGATCACGTTAGCCTTTTGATCCATTGATATTTTCCATCTCGACAAAAATTTCGGATCTGACAATCTGAAATTTGACTTGACAGTCCTGCCTATTAAATGCACAGTACAAGCAATTTCCGAATGTACTATCCAAAATAAAATAATAAATATCAATCAAATTTACATTGATGCATATATGTGCATTATCATTGGTCCCATTAAAGTGTAATTGTTGCATGACTATAGACATTGATATCTTATCTTTCAATTTTTTAATTAATTCTATGTTTAAGAAACCAAGAGCCAATCAAACGCCTCAGTTCAAAATTTCTTCCATAATTAAAATTGCAATGCCACCGGCCTTTCCAGCCAAGCAGTATATTGCAAGTAAATAGACAATGACCATCACTCAGATTTCAGCTGCAAGGAGTGGTCTACCTGTCACAAAGAGGTTTCATTAGTGCAAAAGGAACTTGCATAACACGTCAAAAGTAGAAGCTATGAGTCAAGTTATTTTGTCAACAAACTAAAAGTTATCGCAAAATTACTTTCTTTATTATTGTTGCGTCTAGAACTTCTTCGAGGGCCGGATACTGAGATGACCACCTTAAGAGCTCTTCATCCAAGTTGGAATAGCTGAGATGCCTGTACTCACAAAGAAACCAAGAACGGACCAGCCAAGTTTTGGCCGGGGAACCACCTCCGACGCCCAAGTCAGCCTAGGCAACAATAATAGTTCTTGAGAGAGTTCTCAAGCCGTAAGGAATAACTGATAAGATGAATCTCATACCTTTCTCCTCGTAGGATGTGGGTTTATATAGAAGATACCTAGAGGCGGCGCAAGATACCTGGAGGCGGCGCTTCCTTGGATCTCGCATGGTTAGTTGGAGAGTGGGTGAGATACCTTCGAAATAGTGACTCCTTTAGCGGGCCAAATAGAGCCGTTACTCGCTTGTTTATCTCCCCAATTTTCGGAATGGATATGTTGAGTTGTTATTCCTAACTAACTCCTTTGACATAGTCTAGAAGGTCTTCTGAAACTTATTTCAAGCGTGGCTTTCCAGGGAAGAGTACACACCTTCCCAAGTGGGGGTGTGTGTCTCTCCCGAGGGAGTCCTTCGGGACCTTGTGAGGGAAGGGATACACCAGCCCGAGTAGGGTGTGTATCTCTCTCGAGGGGGTCCTTCGGGACCTTGTAAGGGAAGGGATACACCAGCCCCAGTGGGGGTGTGTATCTCTCCCAAGGGGGTCCTTTGGGACCTTGTGAGGGAAGGGATACACCAGCCCTAGTGGGGGGGTGCATCTCTCCCGAGGGGGTCCTTCGGGACCTTGTGAGGGAAGGGATACACCAGCCCCGAGTGGGGTGTGTCTCCCAGGGGGTCTCTCGGGATCCATGCTCTCCACAACAATTAATATTAGGACGATGAGCAATGAAAAATTAAACGAATTAATTGAAGCAACACAAAGATTTAATATAGTTCACAATTCACACATTAATGTAATCCACTATGCTGGTAGGTGAATTAAAAAAAAAGAAAAGACTTCCACTATGTAAGAAGAATATTAGATCTTTCAACTAGTCGTCAAACAGACGTACGTTATAAAAATTCTCACCGAAAACCTTAAGACAATAATAGTCTTTAAATCACACAATGACTTCATAAGGGAACTTTTTTTTTTTGGTAAACTACTTCATAAGAGAACTTAAGGTAAAGCATTTATAGAGTTTTAATCAGGTAGTCGCCTCAGAGGCCCAAGTAGAATTGGAGGAGATTAGAGACATCAATCATATAACGCGAACTCTATGTTATTTATGTGGACTTGATTCTGCGTGACTGCAGGGGGTTGTAAGGGGGAAATAGATTACCTTGAGATTCTTCACATGATGGCCCAGATTACCCTGAGATATAAACGGTATTTTTTATTTATTGATTTCAAGTTTTTTGGTATAAATATGTAACTCTTCTCATTTTTAATTGGTTTCTCAATTTGTTGAAATTAGTGGATTATTTTGATGGCCGTGGGTTTTTTTCCCCTTGAAGATTTTCCACGTAAAAAATAAGAACAAATCGAATAGTTTTGATTACATTAGCTGTAGTATTTCTGATACCATTAAAGACATGTTTGTAATGTTTGATCCTGTGGAGGTTAATTTTGTAGTAAGATTAGGGAACTTTAAAGCATAAATGCTTGCCAAGGGATTCAGGATTCTAGATATTTCAAAGGTTTGGTGGCTGAATCCACCTTATTGTATCAAAAACTATGTTCCTGATTTGTTTAGGAGACTTTCTCTAGACTGATTTATATAAAAAAATGTTTTACTGTTTGATTCAAGGGAAAAAAGAAAAGAAATGTACCCAAGGTCAGGTACCGTACCATCTCTACTTCCATCACAGATCTCAGAATTAAGGTTTAAAGTATCGGTATCGAGTATCATATAAATCATGTGACTTTAAGAGATGTATCGAGTATTGTATCATATTGTCTATTGTATTTTTGTGCAATTCAATATAGAGACATATTAAGATGTATCATATCAGCTGTATAGATACATATCAGCTAGTATCATATAGTATTGTGGGTCATCCGAATTGCCCACCAAAATATATTGATACAGATCAATCGTCACAATTGAGTACAAGAATTTGAGTCACACATAACAATCTTCAAAGTCATCATGCTTTGTTCTTTGTGATCTTAAAACAAATCCATTTCAAATCTACTCATGGGAGAACCACTAGATTAGGAGTAATGGGCTTTGAGTGGGCTCGCCTGGGCTTTCCATTCTTCTGTAGAGAATGAAGGGGAGAAGGACAGACAAGGTATTGGGTCATGGCCTACCAATATTTTTTTAATGGGCCTCATGGGCTCTGTAGATCACCTTCTCTGGGTTCCAAGAGTGTAGGTTAGGGAATCAGCTTCTTCCTTGAGGAAAAGAGAAAAAGCCTATAATAGGGTATGGAAAATCTCTTATAAGCATATTTCAAAAGGAAAATTATTCTCCTTTCCTGAAGAAAGTATTTAAACCAACGTAGAATTAATAAAAATAATCAAATAATAGATTTTAATAATCATAATTACAGTTGTAAGACATACGTGGGCACATTCAAGACGTTGAGTAGCTGAGACTCTAAGAAGTCCTATGCTTGACATGTGTCTAATTCGACAAAATGTTCAGTCTATCCAACGTTACCACATATGTGGATCAAATAATACATTTTAATACCTTCACTTACAAAAAGAATATCCTTTTTAAGATATTCTATTGTAGAACTTCAAATAAATTCTTAAAATACAAAAAATGTCAATTTCATCACATTTTTATTATATTGACGAAAATATATTTTATCATACACATTTTCTGAAAATATACTGCTAGTTAAAATTGAGGGGGAAAATTATGTCATTATAAAGCAATAAAAAAATATATATAGTTTCAAATTTTTTGTCAAAATCGATTTATTTTAAAGATGTTAAATACTCAAAATGGTACACAGATGAGGTGAAACATAGATCCATTAAAAAATTTGACTAAATCAACCTAAACATCCATAGTATGTGGTTCAAAATTATTGAAAAAAGTTTTCATTATAAAATTGATTATGGAAATAATAACAATATTGAACACTAACAATAATGATTAAAAATGGGAAGTTTGGCAATTGTGATGCCATGTTTGTATGTAATAGTTCAATACAATAATATTTTTTACATTTCGTTTGAAAAAAAAAAAAAAATCCTTTGATGTATGTATAATGTTTTTTATCCTTTATTAATAACAATAATAATAATAAAAGAAAAAAGTTAAAAAAAAAAAATAAAAATTAGTCATTCAAAAGAGAAAAGAAAAAAAAAAAAAACAAAAAACATAAGAACCAAAGTAAGTTAACAAATAAAAATGTTTTTTACTCAATAATGGCATTTGCAACTAAACCAAAAATTAAGAGCTTCACTAATGATCTTCTATTAGTATAGGATTGCATATAATTATTATTTATCCATCCATTTTCTAATAAATTTTTTGTTAGTTTCGTACACAATGATTCTAAGAATGGTTCTAAGCATTGTATGGATTATAGATTATATTTGATATAAAAATGTCTATAAAAATATTAAAAAAAATTGTTTTACATTAATTTATTATGAATAGGGGTAGACTATTACATTTATGATTAAAATCCTAACATCTCCACTACTAGGGGTTGGTCAAAATAGTTGTCACCTACAATTCCAACAGCCTTCTCTTTACTATGATCTTTTAATTATCTATATATTCTTGGAAATTGTTTGAAATTCTCCCAATAGGATATTTATAAAGAATATTCTTTTCCATGAAAATAAAAATATACAACTCCTAGACTAGAAAGAAATACAAAAGCATGATAGGCATAATCAAATTGTATCCACAAGTTTAATTACAAATTAAAGCCTAAACAAAGATAAATTAATTGGTTCTTACCTCTTCTAATCAAATCCACAGATTCTAATTGATAAGGTATTTGAAATATTTTTTTTAATTATTTTGGGAAAAGAAGATTGAAAGAGAAAGCAAAAACCATAGGAGAGAGAACAAGTGTCAATCAACTATGGAAGAAAGGGAGGAAAACATATCATTCTTTCAAGAGTTTTAGTTAGGTTCCAACCCTTTTCTTCTATATTTTTAAGAGACATGGTTTCCCACACCACCATTGTGGGAAATTCCATGCAACACAAATGTCTATCTCATGTATGAAAAGTAGGAAAGATATTATGACTAAAATTAATATAAAAAATTCTTAATATTAGTTCCCAAATAATATGTGATCACTAATTATTGAATTTTAAGGGTTTTTTTTTTTTTACTAAAATTTATATTTAATTAAAAATAATAAAATTTGACTTTCAAATTTGAGAATTTAAAATGTCAGATTAGATAAACCAATAATAAAAATATTGGAAATTGATGGAATGTATCCCTAATGGTAGACACGTAGGGGGAGAGGGGAACAACGATCACCTATCCTTATTCTCATGAAAAACAGTTATGATCATGCCTTTATTTGTTGCTTTAGTTGCGACTCTTTTTTGTCTTACACATGCATAGGAAAATTAAAATTCTCCGTCAAAAAAATTATATTTGTGAAAAAAAGAAGATAATTTTTGGTAATTAAAAGTCTCATGCCAACCAGGAAAACATATTAGACCGTGAAGCCAACGATCGAGATCGAAATCTCGACCGTCCATTTCGATTTATGGAACACACCAAAATGGATGGTCAAGATCGAAATTTTGATCTCGACCGTCGGCTTCACATGATGTTCATTAAATGCGCCGCATTGAAGTCACACTGTGTTTTTTGACCTGGTACAAACATCGGATTCAAGTATGACTGAATTGTTTATTTGTTTATTTATTATCAATTAATAATAAATAAAGTCTATTAAAATTTTTTTATTTTTTAGATAGAAAAATATATTAAAAGTTGAAACCAGAGACTATCTGGAAGGGAAGATACTTCTTAGAGACCACTAATTTGGAATCTTCAATAATTAGGATTTCATAGGATATAATCCATTTTGCAAAGCAGGAGGAAAAGCAAATCTACTTATTATATCCAGTCCGTACATCGTGATCAGACCTAATTGCCGGTGATATCTTCAAAATGCCACTCATCGTAAAGATTCCAAATTAGTGGCCTTAAGAAACAGTCTATGACTCTATATAAAAAATGGAAAAATATATGACCGGGCCCACCAAAAGTCTCAAACGGCTGCGTGGTCAACGTCACAATTATTAATCCTTCGCTTAGAAACCAACAGCTATAGAGGCAGGCGCGCACACACTCGTTTTGTTTTTTTTTGCGCACAATAACAGTGGCCACTACTATGGAAGCGGCGCGAGCAGCCGCTGGCGTATATTTCAAGTTCGGTGGAACCTAAATTTGGAAAGAACGACGAAACTACATTTAAACCGCCTTAGATTAAATAAATAAAATATAAACCATGACTGCTAAGTAAAATCTGGTTAAAATATTAATAAAATAAATTAAATGTAAGACATCACCAAAAATCACCTAGATTATTCCTTGGTTATGTGCTAAGAGCCTGTTTGGTTACATGAATTCAGAGATTTCAAATTTCTGGATTCATGAATCTGAAAATTATACCCGTTTGGTTGTAAAAATCTCTAGATTCATGAAATCTAGAGATTCACCTTTTTACACTAAAAACGTGAATCTGTAGATTTATGGATAAATGATGAAATCCAAAGATTTCAAAAAAGCTATACATTTGCACATTCACAAAAATGACGTCGATCAAATAATTTTTTAAGATGGATCCACAGATTTCATTCCACAACCAAACATCTAATTTTATAAATTATAACTCCATAGATTTGAAATCTCTAGATATTTGAAATCTCCAAACTCATGTAACCAAACAGACCCTCAAGAATTGTAAGAGAAATACAAACTTATAAATGGATAGTCTAAATCCGTCTTCAAATTCACATCCGTATTCTTTTAAGGTAAGTAACTGGATTTAGATTCAAATAATTAATTATCAAACAATATTCCATAAAAATTTATCTGATTAGAAGATAATATTAAATAATTATTCTCTAAAATGGTTGATAAATGAATTCAAAAATTGAAAAATTGAAAATCGTAAATCATAAAGCAAAATAATGACAATTAAAATCTAGTATTCGAATAGTATATCAAATGGGATTATTATTGGATATCTAATAAAGTTTTAAATTTAAATTTAAATACTACCTAAAAATTTCTGCCAATATCAAGTTGCAATTTTACTAATTGGTAATGCATCCGGGCAAATCCAAGAACAAATCAGGATAAAGGATTT
Organism: Hakea prostrata; assembly: GCF_041222555.1. Taxonomy (NCBI): domain Eukaryota; kingdom Viridiplantae; phylum Streptophyta; class Magnoliopsida; order Proteales; family Proteaceae; genus Hakea; species Hakea prostrata. The sequence goes on along the minus strand of NC_142605.1, from coordinate 26,316,434 downwards.
AGACTATGACCTTCACTCCCACAGCACAAGACACGCTTCCCTTACTCTTAGTGCCGCGTGTTTTCCTCTTTTAATTCTATACCATAGTTGGACACGTGGCAAATGCGAAAAAAATCAGAGTTGAAAAGGAAAAGTTAAAGCTCATTGAAAATCCTTGAGAGTATTTTACGCAAAAAAAAAAATCCTTGAGAGTAGAAAACATGTGGGACCCGAACTTCCGAGAATATAAAATTCTAAATTTTTCTTTCCCTTTTTTTCTGTACCAAAATTTCTATTTCTTATTTCTTCACTAAATGAATGGTCTAGAAAAATTCTCACTCTGTCTATATTTTGGTAATGATGCCGAAAATACACGTGGCGGCTCCCTAATCGGGTCGGCAAGTGAGGCTGACGTGGTTAAAAGTGCAAGAGAAAGTCCAATTGCTCTTTCTCGATCTACTCCGCTTTTCAGTCCACAACTGTTGGCATTATATATATATAGATATAAAATTTAATTTAATTTAATTTTCTATTTTACTAGGCAGAGATATTTAAGATTTTCTCCTCCTTACAAAATTAATATTTTAACCAAAAAAATATTATCTCCGTTGGGACTTCGTACATCACCCCTACAAAAAAAAAAAAAAACTTCGTACATCACCATTTTGCCTCGTATTCTGGTGGTGCTATTTTTGCGTGTTGTTTTTAGATTGGAATAGGTACCCATCCAAATGTTATAGTATTTTCAAATTTGAAGCTGAATATGTGACACGATGGGTCATGTAAGACAAGATTACATAGGATAGGGTTGTCAATTGATTGGTTCAATTTAATTTTGTTGGAGAAATTAACTTGATTTGATTTGGGTCTATCTTATTTCTTATGTAATTCGATTGTATTTTGAGATTGTGATAATTCGATTTGAAGTGTATGAAAAATAATTTGATAGTATATATGTAAAAGACATCCATATGTTTTTTTTTTTCTTTTAGTAGACAATACCAACATCATAAGTGTAATTCGATTGTATTTTCTTTTGGATCCATGTTGTGTGGATCGTGGGAGGTTTGGTCTTTTAGTTGAGCGAATTGGTGTTTTGCTGCATGAGATGGTGAGTACGCGATGCGTGTATGTTGGACGTGTATGCTAATAAGGCTGCTGATTGGATGTCTAAGTTTCCACTCGATTTGGAGTGCTCTTGGATGTTCTTTCAGGATGTTCCCCACGGGTTGGAGGAGATCCTTCAGGCGGATTGTGACGCTGCTTCCTTGTAGTTTCTCTTTGAGTCCTTGACTCCGTTGTTTTATTATCGAAAAAAAAAAAAAAATGCACTTCTGCCATAGTTATAGTTTCTTGTGTAAAGATAATAAATACGAAAAGATGTTATATTCAACCTTCCGTTGCTCTAAATGTTTTCCTCATCTCCTTCTGCAAGAGCCTTAATCCTTATGATTCAATTGAGACCAATAAAAAAGCATTTGACAACGACAAAACATTGAAATAATAATAAAATTTTGTTACTCTAAGTCGTTCATATGACCCATATGAATGCATAGGCGATGAGAAATTTTTATTATTTCCAAAAATACCCAATGGTTAAATTCTCACACTAAATATTAAAAAAGGTAGATCTTTGTGGGTTCATCCATAGATACTGACCTGTCCATAAAAATCCCTTTTAGACTTATCCAAAATTATTTAAAGGAAAAGCGAGGGAGACAAGATAAGGCCACGCCACGTGTCAGCGGACTTGTGCGACGTGAGCCACAAGATTCCAACCTTTCTCGAACTCTCCTTGAGTTCTTAAAAATTAATTAAAACAAGACGGTCTGATGTGGCAATCCCTGCTTTCTTCTTTCTTCTCAAAAGCCCGAGTTTTTCATTTCTTCTTCTGTGTTCCTCGTCTCTGACTCTCAACACTTTTATCTCCTTCTCTCTCTATCTCTCGTTTCTGGTATCTTCTTCTTCTTATACTCTTCTTGCTCTCTCTTGCTCCCTCTCCCTCTGTCTCTGTTTTCTGCCGAAGATAGGCTTTGATTTTCCTTTTCTGGCGACATTTGCAGAGACGGAGTTTATAAGCTTCATTGCTGGACCATCGATTTGCTTCTTCTATTGCTTCTCTATCAAACTAGCTTAATTTCATCTCTCTTTGGATTTAGATCCGTTTTACGATGTTTCTATCTGGAGTTGCTCTGTTCTCGTTGTACTGTTGGTGTATCTTGTAACAGTAAATCGGAAAGTCGGTTTTTTTTTCTTTTTTCAGATATTAATTTTGCCTACTGGTCATCAATTCTCTGTTGAAGAAAGAAGATTGTTTGATGGATGGTTTTCCGTTTCAACGAAGAAGTTGTAATCTGGTTGTGGTTGGATCAAATCCTGGAGTGGAAAGAAAGGCGACTGGACTGATCTTGTTTGTTGAAGGATCATTTGTTTCTAGGGTTTCGGTAGATTTTTGTAGTAAAGAAGTTGGATTGGAAGGGTGAAGTAGTTGATTCTATATTTGTATTCGGTTTTTTCGGACCGATCAAGATTCGTTCTTTGCATATGGACGGAGGGATGATTTTCATCTGTGTTTCTTGTGAAGATGAATTGGAGAATGCGAAACGGTTTATACTCTTGTAGATCTTCGTTGAATCTGTTTCTGTTGGTGGATAAATTTGATTCAATTTCCTAAGTCGTAGTTCTAGGGGAAAGGAAGGATTAACTTATGCGTATTTTGGTGCGAAGTTTCTGATTCGAGTTTTGCTTCCGTATGAGCCACTGAAAAAAGTTATAGAAGTGGAATCCTCATACAATCAATCTGCTCCTCTGAAACGGAAGCGAGATTACCGAGTACTGAAGTAGCTAAGGAGTTCTTTAACTATGGCCGACCAGGTATGCTATCATACCACACTCCTTCCCCTGCACTGTTTCCATGAATTTTTATGTACTTATGCCTTATTGTGTAGGAATTCGTTTGTCAATTTTATTGCAATTGTTTGTTGATAAGAATAGTAAACTGACTCATCGGATGGGAGAAATTTAATTGGAATCAGTCATTGATTGAAGATATTTATCTCTGAAGACGTATTTACCAGTTTAAAGGGATTCCTCTGGAACTGTGTTTGAACTTTGCACGGATATTGTTGTAGCTTTTGGCTCTCTGCATTAAGTAAAGTAGAATCATTTGTGATTAATGGGACCCGGCATTTCTAATTTCACCTTTTGTTCTTGCTTTGGATTTAGGATACTAGCGGAGGCACAAGTACACTTGCTGCTAACATCCTTGGCAATCCTGCTTCTTTGGATGGTGGTACACGATCTGTAACTGGAGTCCAACTCAAGGAGATGTATCCCTCTGCAGATGAATATGCTCCAAAGGTTCATTTTGTCTATAAATCTGAATCCCAGCTTCGTTTGAAAGAATTACCCAATGCAAACTTCTATTTTGCTTTATTATTTTTTGGCTTCTTAGGCCTTTGTTCTGTTAACAGGTGAGAAAACCTTACACAATCACAAAACAACGAGAAAGGTGGACAGAGGAGGAGCATAAGAAGTTCCTGGAAGCCTTGAAGATGTATGGTCGTGCTTGGCGTCGGATAGAAGGTTAGAATGAGTGAAACAGATTCCTGAAACGATTTTCAATTCAACTTCTCTTTAGCATGTATCCTGAATGCACTTTGTTTCTTATGCAGAACATGTGGGCACAAAGACTGCTGTTCAGATTCGAAGCCATGCTCAGAAGTTTTTCTCTAAGGTTCTAATCTCAGAACCAAGATACTCTTTTTTGTTCTAATTTCTCAGTAGCTATTTTCTACCATAATGTACATCAGAAGGTTGAAGTAAGTATGCTAATTCATAAGAGGAAGGCGTGAAAACCTTCTTCAAAGGGGTTTTAGCTGTAGAAGTTAATGTGTGTTGCTCATCTTATTTGCCTCTTCTTGGTTTAGGTGGTCCGGGAATCAAATGGCAACAATGCCAGTACTGTGAAGCCACTTCAGATTCCTCCTCCCCGGCCAAAACGGAAACCAATGCACCCTTATCCTCGTAAAGGGGTTGTTCCAGTCAAGAAGGGGAAGTCGGTTCAGGAGCAACAAGAAAGGTCTCCATCCCCAAATTTATCGGTTTCGGAAAAAGCAAATCAATCTCCAACATCAGTTTTGTCTGCATATGGATCTGATACAGGAGGGTCGTCAGCTTCCAGTTCACCAGGTGGTATTCATTCACCAATCCCGTCTGGTGCTGGTGCTAGTGCTATCAATTTGTTACTTACTGAACAAGGAAATGAACAAATGCCATCCACTTCATTGGAGGTTGCTGGAAATGGATATTCTCCATCCGTCATGGACACTGACACTGCTGCTCCAATTCTGCAGGACCAATCTTCCATGGTAATCTAAGCCATTTTTCTTAATTTATGTGACCTCCCAACAACGTTTAAAAATTTGGATCCTGATTAAATTACTACTGTGTTTATTTCCCTTCAGAACATGAAGAAAGTTGTCGTGGGATTGAAAGAAAGTACATCTGCCAAAGAAGATCCATTCTCAGAGGAACCCTCAACGAGTCTTAAGCTGTTTGGAATAACGTTGTCAGTTACAGATTCCCGCAAGTCAAGTTCTTCAAATGTTGAAGGTCACAACTCATTGCCCTCTGAAAACTGTCAGGAGACCCTGGACAGCAATGTGGAAAAGGCGGTGCAGACATCAGAGTTGAATGTACCCTTGGAGACGAGCAAGAATATTTGGACTCCATGGGCCTGTGAAACTCAGCCAGTGTTCTACCATTTGGAATTGCAGAAAGAAAGCCAAAAGCCAGTAGAAGCTGTATCTGCACTGCCTTGGTGGGCAACATCTGGAGATTCTTCATTCCTTCTTCCTCCCCAGAAATCAAACCCAACTCATACGCCACCGGATTCCTGTCTGGAAGGAGATTCAGACGAGAAGGCCATTCACAGAGAAGGATCTTGGACTGGTTCAAACACAGCATCAGTGAATGATGTTGGTCTAGGAGATAGGAATGGGGATGTTGTCAATTTCCGAAGTCGACGTGAAGAGCTGGGCATGTTTTTCCAATTGAAACCAAGTGAAACATCAGCCTTCTCAGAGCCAAAAGGCAATCCCAGTACGCGCACAAAGGGTTTTGTACCATACAAAAGATGTATAGCAGAAAGAGATACCCACTCGGCAATAACAACTGGGGAAGAAAGGGAGGGACAGAAAATTCGGCTGTGCTTGTAGATATCCAGTTGGATGATCATCCAACAACCCACATTTCCCTATATTTTTTTGCCTAGATGTCTGCTCTATTAAAAAATCGAGAGCAGATTCTGGCAGGTGTTGCCATGATCCAGGGTAGTCTCAGCAGTTGGATGGAGAGAGCGAGAAATCAAAGGATAGGGAGGCCCAATCATCCACCTCTGCACCCTTGAAAATAGTTGTTATGTTCATTCCCTTTTCAACTGTTCATAGGTGTTCCCCTCAAGAGAGTCCCTTCTCCAAATGTGCAAATTTTCTTCATTAATTTCTCAGGTTATCCTGTGTCGTCTACAAACATCTAGATGCTCTTTTTGGATTTTGGGTTTTATTCGTTTTTTGTAGTGCAAATGCTTAGATACTTGAAATATCCTTCAAATTGTTTCCTCTATCTACAACACTTCGAGGTGTGTTGGGTACAGCATGTGTATAGTGGTTGAAATGTGAATAGCGTATAACAAGTGTGAACAGCAATCCGGCATTTCTAGTTGGGACCTGAAAGCCCCATGTGAATTTAGTTAGGGGAAAGACAAAAGGAGTGAAGGACCACCATTTGATGACAATAACACTTTTCGATCAACATTTTAGGCCAAATAACGGGTGCATGAATGAATTGAGATGTTTGTAGCTGATGGGCATTCCTAATGAGGGATGAGAACAATAAATCTGAAGGATCTAGGTTGCTGAGAAAGGAACAAGGATACCGATCTTAAGTGAAGTTGCTGAGAGAATATGTCGAGCACATGGCGTGCATTTTTCAGTCATATCCAATAAATTCAAATCCAGATTAAAACGACAAGGATAAACATAAGAGAACCAAAAATTGATAAGAGACAAACAAAGGTGGGTTCATCAGAGGATTACCATATCTTTGCAAATTTGTCAAACGTTTAGATTTTCACACAGCATGAAGCCCTTTTCATTCTGCGTCTGGAGTAGCCATCGATCAAATGGATTTGACATGGGGAAAACGTGAGCCGTGGGACCTGAATCGTTCAACACCAGATGTTTTCGGTTCAACACGAGCCGTCACGTGGTGTCGGGCCCTAAATGACTCAAAACGCTTTCTTCTCCTGGTCCAGGCAAAAATTAATGATTTGACCACATCACCGAATTACTCTCTCCTCCTTGATTATGTGTGGGCCCCACCATCACATACGAACAAGTGTGATATTTCTGCGTACTCATTTGCTCTGGGGTGGACGGCTCAACTTCAGTGCTTAAACCAAAATTTCAACCGTTGGCAGCAGGTGCTGTGTATTAAATGCATAACATTCAAATCTTGATTGAGTGGAAGAGATAATGACAGAATTTTTCATAGATGTTAGTTATGACCAAGTTTTCCTTCAAATAAGTTAACTAAGACTTTCAATCATTGTCCATAGGAATCCTCTCGACCTGTAAGTTAAAATGAGATGTTCAACCATTGGTAAGGAATAAGGAAAGGAGGTTTGGAGGGGTGGGAGCAAGGGGGAGTGAGTTGAGATTCTCTACTCGTGGTTATAAGATTGTGCTTCCCTCACTCCCTTCCACCATATTTAAAAAAAAATCATCTTTAGTCCACATTGTTAGTGTTCATGGATAAACCCACCCCCACTTCAAAGGGTGGGTTGCAATTTTTTAGGGCCACTGATATGGTTGTGTGGTGAAGGAGAATTTCTTCCTATGTTCCATACACGTATATTATAGAAATACAATTTTGAACCCCCCCATACCACTTCTCTGGTTGGTTTAAGTTTCACCTGGGTTGTTATATGGTTGACCATCGGCTATTATCAATTGCAGAATCAGCTTTGGCCGAACCATTTATTCCTGCCTGGCTTTGTCTTCTCTTTTTTCACATGGGACTAGGGAATTTTGGGTTCTTTAAAGCCTGTTTTGTTATTTGAGTTTAGAGATTTTAAAAATCTATAGATTTCAAATTTATAGTCATAGTTCATAAAATTAACTGTTTGGTTCGCCTGAATCTTTGGAATAAATTTATATTTCATTCCAAAAAAACATCTATGGAGTCATGGTTCAAATGTAAAAAACTTTTATAGTAGAGACTAGAGATTTCACCCCTTACCCATAAATCTATAGATTCACGTTTTTAGTGTAAAAAGGTGAATCCCTAAATTCCATGAATCCAAGGATTCACACAATCAAACGGGTATAAATCTCCCATTTGTGAATCCAAAGATTTCAAATCTTTGAATTCATATATCCAAACATGCCCTTATCAATTTCTTAAGGTTAATCTCACCTGGCAGCTTACACAGAAAAGAGAATCCTCTTAAATGTGTCATCCAATAAACTGAATTGATTGTACAGAAACAACTCAAAACTCTCATGTACACTTTGTAGCTTGTCATGATTCAAAATGGTTTTGTCAAGAAGCCTCGATGTAGTTTCCTAGTACACTTGAAAAAAAATTCAAATCTCCTTGTATAAGCTGTAGGAAATGAAAAAACAATCTTGCATTCATCCTTCCAAGGGAAAATTAACGATAATATCCAGACAGATAACCTCGAAACTCGGAAGTCCTCATGTTGCACCCTTTTTCAATGCAAAAAAGGAAACAATTAGATGGTGATGCTTGATAATCCAAGGAACGCTAACCAAGCAGAAGTGTGATAGTACCTGAGCTGATGTGCAACATGAAAAAAGATTCATGTTATTTAGATGCTCATACCCAAGATAGAACCAAGAGAACAGCTACACCAAACTCCTCAATATTGTCTAGGAGTTTGCTTTTGGCGCAGCTCTGATCTTGGCTTTGCAATTTCCACGAATATGACTCTGCCATCCAGAAACTAAACACGAAAGACCTGTATTTGGTTAGTATCCCTAAGTCATCAAAAAAGACCTGCATTTATGAAAGAGATCTGAGACAACTGAATTGTTTATCTTCACTACATGTGATCTGACCTTTATTTTTTATCTTCTGACTGAATAAAGTAAAATTGTGCTTCTACATTGCAACTTCAATAACAGACTCATTAATATTGTTTTCATATTGTTTTCTAATGTGGTCTGATCATTGGTTTTGGGGGGAAAGATAAAAGGAGGATAAGTGGAAATACCCTGTGTACAAAACTAATAAAATAACTCCCTATTCCTGACTACTACCGTTATTTAAGTCCATTAGAAGACCAAAAGGTGTAGAACCCAACACCAAAGCTCATTTCTACTAAAATGAGCCCACTTTCATGATGTATCTGAATCAGGGAAGTAAACTATAATCTTAAACCATTAAAACTTGACCAGCGGTGGGAAGAACAAGTGAAGCCAAGAGATTCCAAAAATAACCCTCAGAGACAAGTGCTTAATGCAGTAAAAACCCACTCGGATCAATTCTTCATCAGGTTTTCACAGGACATGCTCAAATGGAAGATTCAAAATTTTCTCATGCACAACAATCCTAAAATGGAACAGAACCAAAAAAATTCTACTGCAACTTTATCACTGTGTCAGCACCTACCATGAAAGGAAAACTGAAATACCCCAATACACCAAGATAGTCAAACACCTCAGATCGTTCTTCATATGGTCTCACTTCCCAATATTAAAAATACAAAATAACTTCAGTATATAGAAATTCAAAATACTCTGTGGGATTCTATTGCTAATAAACTTTTTCCGAGACAAGAAATTAACAGTAGTACATTAGGTTACATCACACAGGTGCAGGTTATCCAACCTGACATGACCTAAGGTGTTGCGCTTGCCAAAACACTAATAAAGGCTAAGGATAATAGGTGTTTATACAGATATTTTGTAACTTTTAAATACCTTACCCAAGAAACTAACTTGTACTTACTACATAAAAGCAAGTCCATAATGGTTCACTCCGAGTAAACCACAATACTAAAATGTCTTTTTTATTTTTTTTGGGTTGGGGGGTGGGGGTGGTTTTAGGGGGTTTGTAGTCTCTTGTCAGCAATCCGATTAATACTTGATGCGTCCAAAATCTGCTCAGCCCTTAGATCTCCTCGTGATGACCTGCAAAACGAAAGCGTCAGATGTGGCCCGACCGCGGGGGACGGGACCCCGGGACAACCCCCCACCGCCCCCCCCGGGGGGGGGGGCGGGTTACGTCTATCAGTATGTATCTGAATCTGAGTCTTGAGTCTCAGATTGTGTGTTTTCGATCCTCCTCACCTCGTATGGTAGTGAGGTTTATATAGAGTGTACCTTCGAATCTCCTTTGTTGGATGCACTTGAACCTTCTTCAGGTAGTCGTTGGATCTTAACAGTTAGATCTGTTGAGCAATAGACTTCTACTAGTTTGGACTAGTAGAGGACTCCTGAGATAACCTTTAGGTTATGTGATGATTATCCCTTCGATAATGATTAGCCGCAGCCGTCAATTCGAGTCTGCCATCATTAGGGTAATTACCCTAATCCATAAGTAGGATTAGGGCATGCTTATAGCTGAATAAGTTTTCTTCCTCAGCAAGCCATCTTCTGGATCCGGTTCGCTCGGGAGCGAGTCGGTTCCCTCTGTCTCGACCGGGGTCGAGGGTCGAACCAGGTATGAACCCGGTCTGATCATAATTTCTCCATATCACGAGCCCCCCAGACCAAGCGTTCGGTCGATCCCGAGGGCTTGGTTTTTAACTGGGTTCTTCGTCAGGCGATAGTCTCTGCGTGCTCCATTAAATGTCATATCACATTTAATGCGGTGGTCACTTTTCCTCGAGCGTTGTGAGGGTAAGGCCACGTGTCTCCTTGCAGTCGATCTGTCGTGGCTCACGTAATCCAAGCGACGGTTTCCGAACGCCTGTTTCGGATTCGTGAGTTCAAACTTTCAAAACGTCTTTCAATCTCGATCGTCGATTTTGAATCAATCTCGATCGTTCAGATTCCCGAACACTCGTGCGGGTGTTTTAAAAGCGGTTCGTTGTCTTCGTAGGTTTCATTCTTCTGTCCGAATTTGAACCTTTGTTGTATGCCTTCGCGCCTTCTTGCTCTCAAGCTTTTGCCTCACTGAATCAGTAAGTTTACTGGTCTTTTTCTTTTTGTAGTTTACTGAAACAAGTAATGGCGGATAATAGGGCTTCTCTAGTACCCAGTGTTGGTAATAGTAGTGAAGCTTTTGCTTCTCCTCCTTCCGAACAGTCGGATAGTGATAACAAAACCCTAACTGTCCTCTGGCGCGAGTTTGCTGAAGTTTCTCAAAAAGGTTTAGAGAGAAAAACCGAAACTCCTTCTGCCCTCCTCGAGTCTGGATCTTCCAAGATTGCCGAGTCTTCTAGGCAGCCTCAAACTTCCAGGTCCGATGGTGGACCTGGCTCTGTTCCCTCCATTTACAAGGAGGAAACCCTTCTTTCAGCCATCCAAGATTTTGGTTTTCCTTCCTCTTATCGAGGTTAGGGCTCCCCATCTGATGAGAGGGTTGATTCAACCCTTTCGGGTGAATTTTCTCTGTACATAGATGCCTTTGGAAAGCGGGGTTTGCTTTCCCTTTTTTAATCCTTTGTTCTCCATGATTCTGAATCATTGGGACATTTGTCCCGGAATGCTCCTTCCCAATAGCTGGCGTCTCATCGTCGGCTTCTTGGGTTTGTGTTTTGAACTTGGCATTACGCCATCTCTTTCTCTCTTTGTACATTTTCATGTTCTTTCTATCTCCCATCCTCCCGGATGGGTTTTTCTGTCCAAACGCAATAAGGCTGAACTTGATTGGAGGGGCAGCATCCTTGCCAAAGGAACTTGCCCTTCTAACCACAAAAGATGGCGCGAACGATACTTTTTCCGTCGAGCGCCTCCATCGGATCTTAACTTCCCAACCGCACTGGAGGCGGTGTACTTCTTCTTCCGAGAATAACCGAGGCCTTCCCTTATCCAAAGAAGACGAGGCGGCCGTCAGGAAGATCAAATCCATTCCATGGTATCAAGAGATACATGGACTTGAGGTGGAGTATAACTCCATTCTTCGATCTTGGGGCTTGGCTCATTGTGAGCTTCTAACCATCATCCTTTAATTTCTCTCAAGTGATATGTCTTTAATTCGACTCTTGCTCTTCTTTGCGGTGCCTCCAAGAATGAACCCCGAGAACCTGCGAGTGAAGGCCGCTAGGGCCGTTGCGGCAGCCCGAGCAACGATCACCCCGAGCCTTGACCGTAGATCAAGAGGCTTCTGTTCCCTCTCCCGACCCCTCTTATAGGGGTATCGGGAATATCGGGCCCGTGGCTGATGCTTCGGGTAAAGGGAAGAAGCCAATGGTGGAGAGGTCTAATGTCTCCTCCTCCGCCCGGACCAAAAGGAGGCATGATACAATTGATGCTTCCTCCCATAAAAAATCCAAAACTTCAACGGATTGTGAGGAGGTCTTCACCCCCCGGTGGACCACGAAGTTGACCGACGGGGTGACTCGGGACCACTGAGAAAGGCTGCGAGTGGAGCTCCCTCGGTCTTGTTCCTTCGATCGCCGGGAATTTGAAAACCTGGATGACGTTGCCCTTGTTAGTCAATCCACAAGGTACCGGTCTTCTTGCTTACTTATTTTTTCATAATTTCTTATGACTTCTTCGATATTTTCCGCCTTCCCGGGGAATGCTTGTGTTGAGCTTCTATCAACACATGGAAGCATTGAGCCGGGTTGGCCGCAACGGCTCTTTGCTTTGCAAACTGTGAAGAGGATTTGGCCAAGGCCAATTACGAGATAGACCGGCTGATTGCAGCAGCTGTGAGGAGCTGCGAGAAAGGCATGAGGAAGAAGTGATCTCCCTCAAGGAGGCCCTTGATGCTTCGAAGGCTCGTGCCGCTGCTGCTGCCGAGCGCGAGGCCGGGAAGCAAAAGGAAGCTGCCACGTTGTTCGGTGACGGGCTTGAATTTAAATGTATGGAGAACGAAGAATATCCGAAGTGGGCGGTCCCTAGCAAGCCCGAGCATATCAAGCCGAGCTTCGGAAGGAGTGTGTTCGGAAGTACCGAACAGCGTACCTTTCTCCGAGCTGCTAGGTGCCTACAACATTCAAGCTTATCGCTTGGGGCGAGAATGACGTTTGGGAGCGAATTCTCGCATCAATCCCTTCCTTCGATCTTGCTCCCTTTCGTGAGGTGTGCCATAAAGAGGTCTTCGGGAAATTAGGCATGGATCTCCCAGACTGGGCTCGGGAAGAAAATGATCCTTTTCCAGTGACCCTCAATATGAGGCATACCTGGTGACGAGCCGGCGCTTCCAGAGGAGAGGTCACAAGCCGAGTCTCAAGCTGCTGCTAAAGAGGACTCGACAATGTCATTCTTGAGGAAGACTCTTCTCAAGATCTGAGAAAAGTCCTCCCGACCCGGGGTCCCTCGGGCAACAATGAAGAAGAGGCTTAGGGAGTTATCTTTTTTTTTTTTTTTTGTAAAGATTGACCTCCTTGCTAATGAATAGACATTTCTTTTTCATGTTGGCCTTCCCTGTCTCCTGCTGAAATCTTGTCTTGAATATCAAAATATAAATGATAAAACTTATCACTTAACTTCACATTCTTCGACGAATAATAATCTTGTAGAGATATAGTGAAGATGCGTTTCGGAAAGATGCATTAATCTTCCCCACTACTTCATTTATTGCCAAAGTCCACACGTTTCCCTTCTCGTATCTGCGAAGTCCAAACGTTTTCTTGCTTTGGTATACCATTCACTTTTCCAATGAATCGGAAATACACCCATTATTACAATGGCGGTGCGACGATTGGAGGTATCTCTGCATCGGGTGCTCGCCTCCACATGTTTCCATGTGGCATCCCTCCGACCGTTGATCTTGCTTTATGCCGAGTTTCGAAGCGTCATTTCGATCTGGGCCATTGGTTGTCCTTAGCTTTCAATCGTCGTCTTAATACCTGAGGCTATTTAAAGCCTTCGTGGGTACTCTCCATCTATCTTGCTATCTGCAAGTTAGATTTGCTAAAATGCTAAAGCGACATTCCGTCCTTCGCACTTTGCTCCGTATTCCTCGTACTCCAACAATAGCTCTATCAACTTCGAACAAGTGAGTTTTTTGATTACTCATCTCTTTCCCTACTTCCCCCCTGAGTAAACTGCACAGTAGTAGTACTTGGGGTTTAGTTAATCGGGTTTTTCATAAGTGTTAGAGAACTAGGGTTTTCCCTCTTTTTTGTCGTCGTTGGATATCCGTGCGATACGGCTTTTACTGTTTATATAGTGGCTCCCAAGATCAACCGAACTTTATCGGAGCGAAGTCTAGCAAGAAAATCGTTCCGTCGGCGGTGGTTGGGGCCGGTGAGGTGGTTTCAGCTAGTGAATCCTCCAAGCGTAAGGCGGCTGCTGTTGGTGAATCTTCAAGTCGATTCCCACGGTTTCTATTGATGCCGCCCCTACGCCTCTTTTGCCCGAAGTGATCGCTCGTCTTTCCCGGGGAAGATCTTGATCACTCCGTTGTTGATGGCGCTGCGCGCGCCTGCTGCTGCGAGACCGTTGGTGCACCCCCGAAGGAGACTCTTCGGGCATCCGAGGCAACTATGTTGGCGTACGATGAAGGTGTGGTCCCAGCGGTGCTGCTCCTATTTCCAATTCTAGTGCTTGTTTGGCATCCTCCTCCTCTCCTTTGGAGTTGGAGGATTTTGCCACTAGGAAGCGCCGTCGGGTGACAGGTGATGCAGCTCATCCTTCTCTTGATGTAGCTCATCCTTCTCATCCTTCGCCCGAATTAGTGTCAAACGAGTTTGTCGGAGCGTTGGAATGGTGCATTGCTTGCTCGAATGACTTACGAGAGCGCGGTGCTTTCCAAACTCTCGGATGAAGTCTTTATGAAGTCCTTTGGTGATGTAAGTCTTTCTTCATTATCTTTTGATTCCGAAAAATTACTCTTCTGCTCCTTTTTAACTCGGAAGTTGTTTGCGGGAGTCTTCTTGGTAACTTCCACAACCAAGTGGAAGCGGCCTCTAGGCTCAATAGGTTGAGCAATGAAGTTTCCGGGGCTTCGGGAAATCTACTGAAGCTAAAGATCTTGAGATTGCTCGCCTTCGGAAACTAGCTTGGGAGGTTGTAGGAGAAAAGAATTCGATGATCGGTCGTCTTCGGTCGGACTTGGATGATGCCGGGGAGAAGATCCGGCAAGCTGGAGCGAGCAGTTGGAAAGTCGGGAGCCAAAGGATCCGAAACGTTACCCCAAAGGCAAGCTGTCGTTCCTTTGCCCGAATCCCTTCCAAGCGATGTTCGCGAGCTGCGTCTTCAAGTATTTACACGGTAAGCCCTTTGTTGATATGCTGAATGCTTATAACTTGCAGGCGCGTACCGGGATGGTGAGAGCAAAGTATGGGAATCAATATTAAGGAAGGATCCTCATTTTGATACGACTCCCTACGGTCTTGTTTGCCATCTGAAGTATTTACCGACCCGGGTATTCCTCCTCCGACTTGGACCAAAGATAAGATTGATCCTCCACCTTCCGATCCGGATATTATGCATTATCCGGAAGATTCTCTGTTTATTCTCCCCTGGAAGGGAGTCAATTATGACGAGCTCGTCTTGAATGCAAGTTTGGTCGAGGACCATACTTCTCTGGACAAGCTGGACAAAGAGTATGAAATTGCGGAGGATCTTATGCATACCGAGATATTTTTTGTAATCCTCATTTCTCCTCTTCTTTTCCTTGAATCCACACCAATGGTTGACTCATATGTTTGTTCTAGCAAAGTTGTGTCGATCTTGTATAACTTCTTAATAATCACCGATGATGACTTTCTTTTTTGACCGAAGATTGTATCCAGCTCTTGTAATTGTTTTGATACTTGGCCTCTTTCGATCTTTTGAAGAAATAAGAAATTAACTTCATCTTGAACTTTGCTAGCCACTTGAATCGCTGTTGAATTAGGTCTTAGTTGTTTGAAACAATGCCTTTACTTAAAGATTTCCGGAGAAATACAATAAGTCGAGAAGGAACTCACTCGGGTTTTAAACCGATGCCTTTAAGTTTCCTTAAGGATTTCCGGAGAGATACAATAAGTCGAGAAGGAACTCACTCGGGTTTTAAACCGATGCCTTTACTTAAGGATTTCCGGAGAAATACAATAAGTGCGAGAACGGCGAACTCACTCGGGTTTTAAACCGATGCCTTTACTTAAGGATTATTCGAAAATTCAATAAGTCTTGAAGGAACTTACTCGGGTTTCAAACCGACGCCTTGCAAAAGGAACTCACTCGGATTTTCATCCGATGCCTCGACTTAAGAAGATCCGAAAAAATTCCATAAGTGTTGAAGGACCCACACGGATTTTCATCCGATGCCTTATAGTTGGATCTTGTTCTTGAATGTGGTGTATGATGCCCCCCAATCAAAAGATAATTTGTTGAAAGCCAAAAATTGCATTGATTGAGTTGAAAATGTTTACATCGCGAACAAAATTGAAATCATCATCAAGGATAAAACTTTTTGAGATGCACTGGCATTCCACGACCGATCCAACTCTTTACTGGGTGTTGATGTTCTTCAGCCTGTAAGCTCCTGAACCAAGCTGGTTTTACAACCATATAAGGTCCTTCCCGGGGAAGGGTCCAATTTTCTTTGGTGGCGCGGGTCGGAAGCTAAGGTGTTTCTCAACACCAAATCTCCGGCTAAGTACCGACGATTCTTCACTCGAGTATTATAATGAGGCGCTATCCTTCTTTGATAATGTTGAGTTCGTGCTATTGCCTTTGCCCGAACTTCGTCCAACAGATCAAGACTATCAAGCGATCCTTGTTCATTTGCTTTTTCCTCGAACTCTCGATCCCGTAATGTCCCCGCCATTATCTCCACTTTGGTGCCAATGCTTCGGATCCATATGCCAACCTGAATGGAGTTTCTCCTGTGGGTGTTCGAACCGTAGTTCTATAGGCCCACGAGTACATTATGAAGTTCTTCGACCCAAGAAGCTTTGTCGGCTTCGAGTCTTCTCTTTATTCCTTCCGGTAGCGTTCGGTTAGTAACCTCTACTGTCCATTGCTGCGGGGGTATGCCACGAGGACATACGATGCTCGATCATATATGTTCCGCAAAATTGCTCAAATTGCGGACGGTCGAACTGAGTACCATGGTCGGTGACGATAATCTTTGGAATCCCAAAGCGATATATGATTGACTCAAGCACGAATTTCTCCACTTTTTTCTCGGTAATTGCTGCCGGTGCAGCTTCAACCCATTTCGTGAAGTAATCAATTGCTACTATCGGATATTCCCGTCCGCTTTGCGCCTTGGTGAATTTGCCCATGATATCAATTCCCCACATCGCAAAGGGAATGGGATCTAGAATTGAAGTCATGGTTTCAGCCGGGCGCTTCGATCTTGTAGCATGAATTTGACGTTACCACACCGACGAACATATTCCATAGCAGCCTCTTGGACCTTAGGCCAATATAACCCAAGTCTTAGAATTTTGTGGGCCGGGGCTCGTCCACCCATGTGAGCTCCACAAATTCCTTCATGAACCTCGGCCAAAGCTGATTTTGCTCCTTCGGGGCCTATACATCTCATAAGGGGTCCGAGAATAAGATCTTTTGTATAGTCTCCCATTTGAATGACAAATCTAGCTGATCGTATCTTGATCAACTTTGCCTCTTTCGGATCCTCGGGTAATTTGTCATCTCTCGGATACTCGATTATCGGATCCATCCGGCACGCTCTGCTTCAATATAAGAAATTTCTTTCTCATGATAACTTGGAAAAGTTATTTCTTCAATATAGACCGAAGGGTCTAGATTCTTTTCTTTGGCATTGGCTAGTCGGGATAGCTCATCTGCCATTGAATTTTCATTCCTCGAAATCTGAGATATCTTCAAATTCCGAAATTGGTTTTGAAATGCTGCACTATCTCTTGATATTTCACAAGCGTGGTTCTTTAATACCATACTCCCCCTGGACTTGGTTGACTATAAGTTGAGAGTCACTATAAATAGTAACATCTGCAATAGACAATGCTTTTGACAACCGAAGTCCAGCTATCAGAGCCTCATATTCGCTCGTTATTACTTGCTTCAAATGCAAATCTCAAAGCATATCGAATAATAAATCCTGCTGGACTTTTTAATAGAATTCCAGCTCCTGCTCCATCTTTATTACTCGAACCATCCACATATACCTCCCAAGTGGTTGGTATAATGGGATCCTCGATGGTGGATTCCACCGGTGCGGTAGTTTCTACTACAAAATCGGCTAACGCTGAGCCTTGATTGCGGTTACGGGCTTAAAGCTCACTTGGAACTCGTTGAGTTCAACCGACCAGGACACCATCCTTCCGGACAAATCGGGTTTATTAAGAACTTTACTAAGAGGAAAAGTTGTAAATACCTCAATTGGATGAGCTCTGAAAATATGGCCTTAGCTTCTGGCGGCCATCATGAGAGCAGAGCACGCTTCTCAATCTGCGAATATCTTGTCTCCGCATCTAGCAACACGTGGCTTACATAGTAAATCGGCCATTGTTTTTTATCTTTTTCACGAACAAGTCTTGCCCGACGTTGAAAGGGACGTCGCTAGATATAGCTGTAATATTTCCCCTTTCTGCAGTGCGGGACAAGATCGGTGGTTGTCCAAGTGCTTCTTTTAACTCCTCGAAAGCTTTCGGCACTCTTCGGTCCATTTTGCTTCCTTGCTGCCCTTCAAGTCTTTGAGTGCCTTGAAGAAAGGCAAACATTTTCTCTCAGGACTTGGAGATGAATCGATTCAAAGCGACAACTCTCCCTGTTAAACACTTGCACATCACGAGCGGTTTTGGGAGCCTCCATATCAACCGAGCTTGTATTTTGGCGGGATTAGCCTCAATTCCTCTCTGTGATACCATGAAGCCCAAAAATTTGCCCGAGGAGACTCCAAAGGCGCACTTTTAAGGTTCGGCTTCATTTGATACTTTCGCGATCTTGAGAATACCTCGGTCAAATCGCAATATGATTTGCTTTTGTAAAGCTCTTCACTAGCATGTCGTCAACATAAGCTTCAACATTCTTTCCTATCGGATCTTTAAAAATCTTGTTGACGGCCCTCGATATGTTGCTCCTGCGTTCTTCGGGCCAAAAGGCATGACCTTATAATAATAGCTTTCACGATCGGTCATGAAAGCTGTAAACTTCTCATCCTCCTTATTCATAAGGATCTGATTATACCACTGGTAGGCATCCATGAAACTTAGAGTTTCATATCCTGCGATCGCATCTATCAAGAGGTCAATCCGAGGCAGCGGATAGCAATCTTTAGGGCAAGCCTTGTTAAGATCTGTGTAGTCTGTACACATCCTCCACTTCCCATTCGCCTTTTTTACCATTACCACGTTGGCCAACCAAGTTGGGCATTCAATTGGTTCTATGAAACCAGAATTCTTGAGTTTTTCAACTTCACTACGACGGCTTCATACTTTTCAATGGAGAAATTTCTCCTTTTACGTATCCTTTGGTTTCACCTTAGGATCTATCCGAGTTTATGCTCTGCGACAGCCCGATCGATTCTGGCATGTCTTGACGAGACCATGCAAATACGTCTTTATTTTGTTGAAGAAATAACTTCAACTCATCTTTAAATTCCTCCATCTGTTCGGACCCGATATAAGTAATCTTTTTCTCATCCTCGGTACACGGCTGGATTTGTTCCAGCTTCTCCCTTTGGTTCGGGTCTTTGCATCTCTGCTTCTTCCCGATCGTCTCGAACTTCTATAGGTAGGGCAGTTACCTTCCTCGGGCCCTCCTTGTCTTTTAAATAGGCAACGTAACATTGCCGAGAGATCCTCTGAGTCGGAGGAGACTTGACCAATTCCCATATCGATCGGGAATTTTATCTTGGTGTTTTGTCGAAACAATAGCACCTATCTTGGATAAAGATGGTCGCCGAGGATAATATTGTAGCTGGCGGTTCCCGAACCACCAAAAAATTGATTCGGACGGTTGTTTCCTTAGGAAAACTTCCAATAGATAAGTCCAAGCTGGACCGATCCTTCCGCCACATGAGATGACCTGCAAAACCATATAGATGTGTGGATGAAGGTTCCATCAAGTCTGATCCACCTTCAATTTTTGATACACTTCATAAGAAATTAGGTCAGCTGCGACCCTGTATCAACAAAACTCTATGCACTTCCCGACGTGCAATCTCTACCTTGATGACTATGGCATCATCATGAGGTAAACAAACGCCTCTTTCGTCCTCCTCGCTAAAGGTGATAGAATCTTCACCATTCAGCTTTTTTTCCTCTCTCTCGGTTCCAACAAATTTGGATTTTGTTTTCAAACTCCGGAGTGATTCGGGCTCTGGTCCCCCGAAGATGGTAAGGATCGGTGGCCGAGTAGCTTCAATCACCTCCTTGCCCTTCTTAGACTTCGGAGCCTCCCTTGATCGTTCGAACTAACCGAACGATCCCTTTTAGGAGCGGCCGCGCGTGGCTCACGTGGCTCCTCCCTCCTTCTGCTAACAAAATTGGACAAGTGTCCCTGAGATATTAATCTCTCGATATCCGCTTTCGGATGACGACAGTCATTTGTATAATGACCATAGTCCTTGTGGAATCGGCAATACTTTTCTCGATCCTGCTTTGCTCTCCGGGTTTCAAAAGAATTTTAGGCGGCCACTTCAAGATATTTTTTCTTTTGATGATATTTAAAATATCAGCCCGAGGAACATTCAATGGAGTGTACTCACTTTTACCGGGAGACCTTTGGCGCCAAGCACGAGATTTTCCAACCCGATCACGGACATTTTTCTTTGGCTTACCTCTGCTCCGGGGAGCCTTACATTCCTTATTGGAGACTTTATTATCTCCTTGGCGCGCATCTAGAATCTCCATGACTTCAGCACTTCTTGGCATCTCTGTACCAACTCGGCATAAGTCGCGGGCATATCCTGTAGTAATAACTCCGGGGAGTTTCCGATTAGTGAGTCCGTGAATAGAGCGATTTTGGCTACTTGCTCATCCAAATTTTCTATCTCCATCGTTACTTTGTTGAATCTTTTGGGAAACTCTCGATTGATTCGTTTTTTCCTTGTCGACGGTAAACAAGGTTTCTTCCGTTTTCTTGACCTGTATTCCACTCTGGAATCGCCCTATGAATTTGCGCGCCAATTCATCAAAGTTTCTGATCCTTCCGAGAGGGGAGGTTCGAAAACCACTTTTGTCTTGCTCCGGTTAGAGATGAACCAAAAACCTACATAAAATTTCATCGAAATTACACGCGCCATGGGTGCATTGGTAATAGCCAATGTGAGCTGTTGGATCTCCGGAGCCATCGAATGTAGAAAAGGTAGGCAAACGAAAGTTATGGGGAAGGCGATATCCCGCAATTGGCTCGGCAAAGGGGTCTTCCGAATGACTGAGTAAATATCCTCGGTTATCCTTCCCTTAGCCAACTGCCCTAATTTCTCATTGATGTTGGCCAATTCTCGACCAATGTGGGTCGGGTGATCTTCGGCGATATGATCACGACCTCGATTAACACGATCATCCGTGCTATTCGATCATCACGAACAGCCCGTCCTTCCCGAACATTCCGCTCGTCGCGAGCTGCTCGATCATCACGAACGGTTCTTCGACGGTTGGTGAGTGAGTTCTTACCCTTGTATCCAACCTTGTATTTGAATCGGTTGTACTCTCTTGCGGTCTGTCGAACCGATCGTCTCGCCTAGGTTGATCGTCAATCCTCCTGGGTCCTCGGTCTCCTTCACGAAAATTTTGACCGATATTCCGGTCTTCAGCCAATCTTTGATCACGTGGCAACGCACGTCTCCCTGAATCGCGTTGATCAGGTTCTTGTGGTAAAACCACTCGTCTGGTGAGCATGCGGAGTGCTTGGCTCACCTCCAAAAGTTGAATCTTTACCTGATCCAATTGATCTTGGAATGTATCGGGGAGGATTACGTCCTCCACGACCACCATCTACCTCGATAGGATTTTGGCTTCCCTGGGGAATATCTGGATTATTCGCTCCGGGGATACTGAACACCGGAATTGCGGCGTGCGGCGCTGCGGCTGCTGCTGCTCTTGATCTAGTCACCATGGCTTTTCAAGTCGTTTCCCACAGACGGCGCCAAATGATGCGTCCAAAATCTGCTCAGCCCTTAGATCTCCTCGTGATGACCTGCAAAACGAAAGCGTCAGATGTGGCCCGACCGCGGGGGTCGGGAGTCCACCTCCGAAGGCTAAGTCAGTTGATGAACTTAATCACAAACGGCTCTGCTAGAAGCACGAGCTAAGGAATAAAGAAGCTGGGAAAGGTGATCTAGATCGTAAGCCGCGCGATAGTTTACGTCTATCGGTATGTATCGAATACGAGTCGAGTCTCGGATTGTGTGTTTTTCGATCCTCCCTCACCTCGTATGGTAGTGAGGTTTATATAGAGTGTACCTTCGAATCTCCTTCGTTGGATGCACTTGAGCCTTCTTCGGGTAGTCGTTGGATCTTAACAGTTAGATCCGTTGAGCAATAGACTTTTACTAGTTTGGATTAGTAGAGGACTCCTGAGATAACCTTTAGGTTATGTGATGATTATCCCTTCGATAATGATTAGCCGCAGCCGTTAATTCGAGTCTGCTATCATTAGGGTAATTACCCTAATCCATAAGTAGGATTAGGGCATGCTTATAGCTGAATAAGTTTTCTTCCTCGGCACCGGGGTCGAGGGTCGAACCAGGTATGAACCTGGTCTGATCATAATTTCTCCATATCAATACCAAGATACAGATAGCCATCCATAATTCCCACTAATTCAACCAAGAGAAAACCTTAGTTTCAAGGGATGTACCATATATGTCTAACTGAACGCTAGAGGTAATTTTCAAGCACATACCTTTCCATGCATTCCCTCAATAGCTTTCTTAGATTCATCCTCAGTTGCATAACGAACGGAAAGCAAAACCTTTTGGTCTATTTGCTATTCTATCCATCACAAGTTTGACTGCAAAACAAATAGATTATGTGTTTTAACTTGAACTGTGAGTTTCACTGAAAGTAAGAAATGAAGTTAAGCATTACTGGGAGGTTTATGCCCAGCTAAAGTTTATTCACTTATTTGGGAGAATAGCAAGTAAATCAACACCTTCAACAAGATCACCAAATTTCTGGAAAGCATTTCGTAGACTCTCCTCAGTGGTTCGGAATGAAAGTCCTGCATTAGTGCCATGCAATAAATACTTGCTGAGTAACCCGGAAGGTGCTTAACAACAGTGAACTGCACATGTGAATTTCCTATCAAGCATTCTTGGGAAAAAAAAAAAAAAAAAAAAAAAAAAAAAAGAAGAAGAAGACAAAGATTTGAAAGGACTAGAAAACAAATGAGGTTACCATTATAGAGGAAAAGAAAAGCAAATCAAGAGGTCATGACAGTTTTGGAATCCCACAAAATCTTAGCACAGCCTCTCTCCTGAGTATAATCATTTCCATGTTTAGAAGACCCACATGATGTCTATATACATTATTAATAGCTCATACACCTGACATATTCAACTATGCCAAATAGGCAAAAGGCAAGGTCAGAAGTTAATAATTTTCAATTATTTATGATCCATGTGGCATAATCAACATGATTCAGATTTCAGAATCAATATTTCATGTGACTTACAGAAATATACAAAATGCAAAGATACTAACTAGATATGCATGGCAGACTTTTAAGAGCTTGATAGCAGAATGAGATCATCGTCCAACCCATTTAAAGCCACAAATGAATCTAAACACTAGTTTTCCAGCTAGCTTGCCCCTGAAAGCTCTCTCTCAGAACTGAAACCACTTGAATTAATTGGAGGACCTAGTTCTCTGATACTTCTGTCTCTTTCTTAGTGCTTTCTTCCTGACCATCAATAGAAGGAAGCTCATCCTGCTCCAACTAGATAGGCTTGTAAAGGCAAAAGCCCAAGGATATTAGTTGATAGTATTTCATTCAGTTGTCATATCTTTAAGAAGAGAAATTTACTAAGCGCTCCTCTGTATTTTGCCCATAAAAGATCCCTTCCCTCTGCTTTCAATCATTATGCTCAAATCCCCTCAGGCTGACAGTATTACCCTTCTGTAAGTAATAGTTCATAAAAAGACTATTTTACCCTTGGCTGGTGTTAGTTATAGTTTAATTTGATATAACAGATGGGATCTACCACTTCTTTAGACACGGTTGCACCCCATCACACCCTCCAACCCTCCAACCCCACACTGCCCCAATTTGATGCAATCTCCAATAAATTAAGGTAGCCAACCCCACCCCTGCACCCTTCCGCGCCCCCTCCTTTCCCCTCTGTTCCCCTGTTCTGTCCTTTTCCTCCCCCGCCCCCCCCAAAAAAAAAAAAAACCCCAACTTTGGTTGTCAACCACAGGGGACTTCATTTCTGGTACATATATCTATTCTCAGCAATGCTTCAAATATGAGAAAGGAAATATATACTACTATATGTTTCAGAAATTCATGGGGTGCAGAGTTGACCTAATTGTGTCAAAAATATTGATTCAAGACCAAATGGGAAGAACTCTACGGATAAAGTTGAGTAGCAGATGCTTCCTCAGACCCTATATTCCTGATTTTGATCTCTTATCATAGGCTTGTTTTGTTTTAAATTTTTCAAGATTTTGCATGTAGTAGCTGCTTCATTCAGAGATTTGAGTTAAATGTGAACATAAACTGTTTGTGCACAATATGATTTTCTGTTCCAAGAGCATATCTTTGAATGCTTGAAGCTAGCTGGTCTCAGTCTCCTGCTTTTGGAGTTCTCAACAGCTAGTCTGAGATCCTGCCAAAAATCTCATGGTGGAACAGGAATTTGGTATATTAGCTCAGATTTGTTTACATGTGCATCCCCACTGGACTGGCCATGTATTAGCTGTAGGAAGTATGGTTCCATAGGTGAATTAGGTTTGCCAGTCCAGGCTCAACTCTCACTTTATGTTAGCAGACCTCTAATCAAGATGCCTCAAAGAGTTGGAAATCAGTCCATATAACTGTTAAATATTACCTCATTGCTTTTATTCATCCCAGTTTACAACTGACCAACCTTGTCAAAATCCTTTAAGTTCAAAATTCTTGCTGTAGATTTGTCGATAGCTTTGGCACTCTATAATGGCTGTTGGTTGGGCCCTAGGGAAATCATTTTCAAGTTTGCCTTATTTATTTATTTATTCTTATTATTTTTAAATCTAGGTTGAGTCTTTGTGAAGTGATGTTATTGTAAGTATTTTATAAGCTGAGCACAACCTTAGAGCAATCAAAGGGGTCCAATAGTCGAATGGACGATTATTTAGGGAGCCAGGGGCTGTTTTTATCTTGGAGGCCGATTTGCATTTTCACAGTTGCGCCATTGAGGGGGCATCTATGGTCTTAAGGACAATGTCATCTGACACGGTTCAGCCCCATCTTGTTTTTCTAACAAATTTTGTTGCAGGTATCAAGGCCGGTGAAGGAGATATTGTCAAAACCAAATTCTGTTCAAGGCAAAAGTTAGGTCCTATCTCTCAATATTCTGACAATAATTTCCCAACAATCATCACTACTAAATCGATAGTGGAAGTATTGAATCAATGCACACAAATAAATCAGATAAAATTTAAGAACAATTTCTAGGAAAAAAAGAAAGAAGGCAAGAAAGAAAGAATACCACAAGTTAAAGCAGCCATTTACAGCATAAACCTACATGGCATACGGAATCCATGCCATGGTTACTGAGTTGAAGCAATAAATGCATTTTCCATTAGAAAATGAAAAAAAGCTAAAAGTTCAAATGAACCCAGTTGAATACTGAACAGTCTAAATAAAACTGCAAGAAATGAATAAAGAACACAAGGATAGGAAGAAACAGAAAGATGTCACAGATTTTCATAAACTGCCACAGACCCAAAAAAAAACCAGAAAATTACGGTTTAGAATTGAATCAGAAAGGGAAAAAAACGAGCGTATCAAAAGGAGAAAAATCTAACCACTAACAAAGAGCCTGGTGTAGCCTCTTGTACTACTCTCGGAGGAAGAAGGAAGACAACCCACAACAACCCAGCTACGGCTGTCACTCAATCGAGTTGCAGAAAGAGGTGAAGCAAATGGGCAGCAAGATAAAGACAAAGTGTGAGAAGAAAGTGACTTGCAGTGTTGAATTAAGGAAGAACGGTTCAGTCTCTGCCTCCAGAGATTTCTCGGAGTAGGAAATGAAACTGAAACCCAAAGAGCAACTGTCGAAGAACTCGCTGCCATTTTCAATCCAAAAATCCAACCATCGGAGATGTTTGAAGATGTTTGAGTTAGGATATACTGCACCGGTCACATCCGTCCTTGGGCTTTTGATGGGCCTCAACAGGCCCAATAATTAATGGTTTTAACATGTAAGCCCACTCCTCGGTGTCGAATGAATAAAAAAGAGAGCATGGGAAGAAGGAAAAGCAATTCCTAAGCTATTTTAAAGTCTAATAAACCTTCTCTGGTTGTCCCATATTCCCATGATGTGAAAATCCAAATCAACCGAAGCTTCCTTCTTCCCTCCCTTCCCAGTCTCTTTTATCTGTCTCTAGTCTCTACTGAGGTGTTTGTTTGGCTCCAACACTGGAAGAGAGAAGTAAATCAAGCCAGTGATGTCGTTATGGTTCATACAGGCCCTGTCATTAATTCTATACTTAGCAATGGCCATCACCACAGCCCACTATTCTTCTTCTTCTTCTTCTTCTTCTTCTGCAGCACCGGATACTTGGGAATGGAGGTCTGCACGGGCGACCTACTACGCTTCACTGAATCCTCGAGATACAGTAGGGGGTGCATGTGGGTATGGTGATTTGGTGAAGCAAGGTTACGGCATGGCTACTGTGGGTCTGAGCAGTGTTCTCTTTGAGAAGGGTCAGATCTGTGGTGCCTGTTTTGAACTCAGATGTGTTAATGATCTCAAGTATTGCATACCTGGAACATCGATTATCGTCACTGCTACTAACTTCTGTGCTCCCAACTACGGCCTCGTCGCTGATGGCAGTGGTCACTGCAATCCTCCCAATCGCCATTTCGTTCTACCCATTGAGGCTTTTGAGAAGATCGCCATTTGGAAAGCCTCAAACATGCCCATTCAGTATCGCAGGTGAGCTGAGCAGTTTTTGAGTTTCTTCCATGTTTTCCTGTTAATTTACTCCTGGCTTGCGTTCTTTCTAGTGCATTTTGTTGCTTGTGCTGTTTGTGCTCTGTGCCTGTCTCTGGGTTTCTTTGGGTGATTAGAGAGAAGGCTCTAATCATCTCTTGAACTGATGAAACAAAAGTGTAAGGGAGTATGTCATTTTGCTCTCCAAAGTGTAAAAAGGCTGAGAAAAGATGGTGAATCATATTCCTCTCACATGGTGTGATCTAGCTTTATTACCAAGCATCTTTCAAAGTTGGTCAAGAAAGTACCACCAAGGTTATTGCTCCAGGGTGTTTCGGTGGATAACATGAAGCTTTGAGCCCAAGAAAATGACTGATGGTGCTTTGTGCTCTCCTCTTTTTGGGTTAAGCCCAGTGAATGATTCTTCCCCCTTTTGATGCAATTGGATCTCTGTTGGGGGTTTGGCCACCTTTTTATGTAGCTAAATCATCCACACTAGATAAAAAGGCATCTTTGGATGCTTTTCTAGACCAAGGAAACATCCTTTATATGCTTCTTGTGCTTGCATGTGGCTGAGCAAACTGGTCCACATATCACTTTCCTTTTTACCTAGCATTGAAGAATACGTTTGTATGATGGGAGTCTGGTCCATCAACCCTGACATCATATTTTTCTACCACCCTTGAGAAGTGAGAACCATACCCTGCTCATGAATCATCTATAGGTGTACAACACTAGCTCTCCACCCTTAGTATGCTCTGCTAATTTATTGTTTTGTTATTGTTTGGCCTTTGAGTAATGTTATCTTATGAGATTTCTCCAGAATCATATACCCTGTTAACATTGTGGGTTCGGTTGGAGCAGGATTAAATGCAGAAAGGAAGGAGGAATGAGATTTGCAATTGATGGTTCTGGTTATTTCCTCTCGGTCTTGATCAGCAATGTTGCAGGTGCTGGAGATGTTGTGGCTGTCAAGATCAAAGGATCACAATCAGGGTGGCTACAGATGGGGAGGAATTGGGGCCAAAACTGGCACATAAATGCGGATCTAAAGAATCAACCCCTATCATTTGAGGTTTCTGCAAGTGATGGGGTCACTATTACATCTTATAATGTTGCTCCCAAGGACTGGAATTTTGGGCAGACTTTTGAAGGAAAACAATTCAAATGATAGGAAGGGAATACTTGCAGCAAATACAAACACATCACAAAGTTAGGAAACCAATTCCACTCATTTTCTCTTCTCTAAAAGAGGAGGGGTGTTGTTTACTGATACAAATGAAGATTCTGCATCAACATTTTGGTCTGACAGAGACTATCAGGAGAGATTATAGTTTAGAGTTAGTCTAAAGGGAAAAGCAACAAACAAGGTAAGAGGGTATTTACCTATGGTTGAATGCTAAGTGGATGGGCTATTTTGGGGGGGGGGGGGGGGGGGGGGATATTGATAATTTTCTTGGTTGAGTTTCTTTATTCTCTCCCAGATGTTATAACTTCCTCTGTTTACCATAAATATAGAAGGCATAACATGATCTACCCAATATAATTTTAGAATGTTCTCAAACCTCAACATAAGCTAGTATTTTCTTTTTGGTAATCTGCAACGGGTCAAAATAATCAATGTGGAAAAATCAGTAGCATTCTGCACCTTGGCACACAGCAAGGCAAGAAGGAACAGTATTGAAGAGACCATGCGTGTATTCTACAAAAAAAAAATAGAAGTCTATGTAAACTCATATGGCAAAGCATAATTGACAGTGCAACCTGAGCAATTTCGCCACAGTATGACTTTCTTCTCATGAAGCAGATGCCGTCCTCCAAATTCCTCAATCAACCAGAAAATTCAGAGTGACTTCAAGATTCTTTAGATTACAATGGTGAGCTTGGACATCCTTGAGGGTCTGGCTCCAACAACCATTTTGTTAGAACCAAACAGTAAGATGGAAATAAGGAAATTGGGGAAGGAAAAGTAGGAAAAGACCTTCATATACAAATACATCGATAAGCAAACGGATCTAGATACAAAAATGTACAATTACAGATTTTGGAATCATTGATGAACAATACTACCTTTCATGATTTAGAACAAATGGTAGATGCAACAAAGCAATTGGAGAAATAACAGTTGGAAAAGGGCCTTCATATGGTATCCAGAAACATAAATGCACCATGGTGTCTCCTTATTGCAGTTTTTTTCTTTCAGTTTCAAACAGAAAGAAAAGGGTATCTTCCCCAAACACAGCATAGAATATATTAAAAGTTATAATATGACCATAGCCATTCACGGGATTGTTCTATTATTAACTAATGATCTCTCAGAAAACTTCTTGTAATTTCCTCAGAACCCATAATCATTGTGTTAAGGATTGTTAATACGATATCAAAAAACTTTTTCTTCCTTGACAAGTATTTATATGCGCGAATTGTATATACCATCATTGTTTTTCTCGTATGATTCTGAGGGCTTTGTAGTAATTATCTTCAGCCATTATTATCCTTGGTCTTTTAATATATGTTGTGTTTGATACCAAAATTTTTTGGGGCCGGTTGAACCAACCCCACATGACCAATTTTTAGCCTGACTGGTAGCATTTTTTTTTTTTGCAAATTCGTATATCTCCCAAGACTAATTCTTACAAATGAAATTTTATCACCCACTTTCGAAGCTTTGGCATTCCGGTGAGAAGGTTATGTCACCGGAGTGCCCTGGTTTCTCGTGAGAAGACAAAATGAGAGAGAGAGGGTTTTGGGTAATCGGTGAATGAGAGATTTGATTAGTAAATTAAGAAAATTTAATCCCTTAAAATGTAAAAAAAAATAAATAAATAAATATTATCACATAAACCTTCCTTGTTTGAATCTCAACCATTCGTTTAAATTTTGCTGACATGGCAAAATCGCAGCCGTCGGCAGTAGCTGCTTGCTGCTGCCGCAATAAAATCCAATTGACCAACATCTGATCTCACTTCTCTTTTTAGATCTTGATGAACTGCAATGCCAGTATCAAGGACAGAAGATGCTGTATTCCAGCTGCAGGCAGTAAAATTTACCTTGAATAGTGGGAAAAAGCAGATCCCATCTCCCATTAGCTTTGTGGCAAAAGGCCTTAGAGGGAACTTGTTACTTATGCCATTGATTGCTTAGTTTGTGAGATGAATCCTACACAGTTTATTTCAATACAGGAACATAAGTTTAGTGAGGAAGGGATTTGTTCAATTTGAAAGAAAAGGTTTTAATTAATAATGTTATTTATCTTTTTCTTATGCTTTGAGGGGGACAGTGTTCGTTGATGCAGCTACATTAAGTATTAGATGCATAAAGGTTTGATAAAAGATAGAATTGTAATTCTTTATATTGCAATTCCAGCTATCCAAATTTAAGTTAGAAATTTAACTGTTATTCATCACCGGATTTTCTTTCATAATATAGAAGTTTCGTTGATTTGGTGCTTGATATATAAGATGAACACAACCATGTCTGTAGGACTTAAAGTTCTTTCTTTCCAAATGTTGCATTGGCTTGAGAGACTAATATTGAAGGGCTTGGGAAACTAAAGGCTTCATTGGCAATTGCTACAAAGCCATCTCTTCCAAAGCAATCTCTTTTCCGTATTTACACATTGTATCTCCCTTTTCCCCTGCATACGTAAAGTAAACAATCCAATTGAATGTAAGAAAGAATAATACAATTATGAGATATGTTATGGAATTTCATTATTTGTGTATCATATTAATGATATTCAATTAGTTAACGAGAATGAGGATATTTTAGGAGAAAAAAATGTAGCCATCTCTCCCAGTTCATGCTTTTATATGTTATATGTATGATGGATAACTTGGGGTTGGAATGTGGAGCTGCATTGGGGCTACGGGGACCATCACCCTTCCCCACTCTCAATTTCTTGAAAATTTGAAATTTCTTTGATATTCTTCTTTCTATATACGAAATATAAGTCGTTTACAAAGGAGTAGCAGTGACCATGCTGTGTGGATGGCAACCCCGAGTGGAGAGTTCTCTTTAAAAACTACGATGCAGGCAGTGTGTGGCTCTAAACTGACGGCTTCCTGGGCTCGAGTGGTGTGGGCAACAAAATAACAAATGGTCAAAACCGCTTTTCTTTGATTTCATGGTTAGCTATCCTCAAAAGACTTTCAACTAAGGACCGTTTAATAGGTTGGGGGTATTCAAGTGAACCCCACCTGTATGCTTTGCAAGGTTGGTAATGAGAGTTGTGATTACTTGTTCTTTGAATGTGGCTTCTCCAAAAAGGTTTGGTCAAACATATTGATTTTAAATGGCCATCCTAATCACCATATTAGTCGGTGGAGTGAAGAATTACAGTGGGTTACGTCCCATTTTTCAAGTGACTCAGTTATGAAGTGTGTGAAATGTCTCAATTTTAAGGCCACTGTGTACTGCATTTGGAAGGAAAGAAATGGTGGTTTCCACAACCAAGGTGAGTAGTAGGCGGAGTAGGTGGCTCGCCAGATCGTGAGGCTGGTTTAGTTACGATTCATGGAAGAGTAGCCCATAGTGAAGGATTCGGCCACCAATCGGGCGTTCTTTGACAGATGGAATATTGGTTGTAGCTTTGTGTAGGCCATGACATCAGTACATCATTGGTTAATTGAGACCTCTAGAGGGATGGTTGGCAATTAACAGTGATGGTTCGGTGGCTGCTGGTAAAGGCAGGTATAGGGCAATTGGGAGAGACCACAAAGGAAAGGTTATATTTGCTATTGTTGCTGGTTCTTTGGAGAACAATATTTATTCTCATTTGTGATTTACTTGGCATCCGAGTTGGGCTTCAAGAAGCAATATGGAGTGGGTTCCATAGTGTGGAGGTTCGATTTGACTCTCTCAATGCTGTCCAGATTGTGAATGATGATCTCAAGATTCCATGGTATGTTATGGGTGTTGTTGAGGATATTTGGGAGTTGAAGGGTTCATTGGTTCAATTTCGGTGCTTCACCAATTCCGTGAGACTAATTGATGCGTTGACCTTTTGGCGAGCTTGATTTCGGTGCCTTCTGTCTAAATTGTGAATGGTGATCTCAATATTCCATGGTATGTTATGGGTGTTGTTGAGGATATTTGGGAGTTGAAGGGTTCATTGGTTCAATTTCGCACACTTCACCAAGTTCCTGAACGATTCAGTGCACTGACCTTTTGGGTTCATTGTTATGGGTGTTGATTTCGGTTTGCCTTACAAGCTTCATAGATTGGTTTGTGAAGAGGTGCAAGGTAGACGGTTCTTTCACTATTAATATTGTAATCCCTTGATTATTATCTTTATATCATTCTCGCCTTGGTCAATATATATATACCCCTGATTGGAGAAAGTTTTTAACGATCAAGATGATTAAGATAATGAGTAGAAAATTCATTGTGTTTATGTAAAATATATGCTACTTGACCTCTTCTTATGTTATGTCTTGACTTCACCCCATTATCCTCTACATGATCAGATTAATTGAATTAATTTGTGTACATGATCTCCCATGAAAGTTATAGTATTTTTTACAGTAATGTTTAATGTTACATGGTTTGACTTTGAATGAGATTTGATGAATCATTTCGATCAAAAAAAAATCAACTCATTGTGTTTAGAAATGATCTGTATCTCAATAAATAACGCCTTCACTTTGTTATTTTGTCTATTTAACTCCCATTTGTCTTCAAGAGACTTTAAAGATAGATCGAATAGTATTTAATTTATTATATGTTACCTACTATATTAAAAATAGCGTTATCTTCTATAATATGGATTAGATTTTTAATCTCAGCTTCACTCGATATGTACTTACTACCTATCTTCAGAATGCATAACAAATAGAATGTTAGTGTCGTCATATCTTGAATAGGGCATAGGGTGATGCATTCACTTAGGTAAGCTTGCAAACAGCTTCCAAGTAATACAAAACATACATAAGAGTATCCTTTCAATTAATCACTTAATTATCAAATTCCATATCTCAATACGATATAGTTTAATTCTCTCCTCTCTCTCATGTATTAAAATTCAAATTTTAGTTGTTAACTTATCTATTATTGGATATATTTCTTGGATTGGTTTGATGATCCAAAAAGTATTTTTATTTCGAAAAACATCAGAGACCGTTCTAAAAGTGAAAACATTATAACTAGGGTTTTAAGTACTGAGTTCTTATGTTTAGAATGTTAAATTTAACTAGCACCCTCTCTAATCTCATTCACTTAAACTTGGCATCTAACTTTTCATAAATTTTAATGTATGCTTCGAAGATAACATTTTTATCGAACATGGTTTTTATTTATTTCTCGAAGCAAAAACACCGGAAATTGTTTCTCGATGGATTATCAAACAGATCTTTTTTACTTATAAGTAAGAAATCAAGAGTTCAAAGGTTCAAACCTCTTTATGTCTCTTCAGGGTTGGGGTCTCTTTCCTTCATTTATAACCTTACCTTCAAGACGAGTCAAGCGTGTGTATGAAGATAAAATTGTATGAAGTAGAAGAATTGAAACCTCGAATTTTTATTTTTTGGTGGGGGGTAGAAAGGAAATTTAAGAGCGCTTTTCGTAAAGTTCTTAAAAAATGTTTTTGCTGTTCTTCTACAATTTGGAACGGAAGAACAAGTTAGAGGTGTTTGTTAAAATGATTCGTTTTTCTGTTCTTTTATAACAGACCGGCCAGAAAAGTAGTGTAAACGGTAAAGAACGCCTTTTACAGAAATAGAAATAATAAAATTGGTCATAATTGAAACCTTAAAACGAATTTATCAAACACCAACTTATTCTAATAATGTCCTAGAAATATTTTAAAAAATAATTTTGCATAAGAACTGGTCTCTTAGAATGGAAACATTACTAATCGCATAGTTATTGATTTCCAAGAACATAAGAGCTAATGTCTTAGTACTACTTCAAACTTTCTAAAATGAAAAACCACTGGAAAATCTGAAGAGGCGAGAAAGATAAGATAGTTTTATTAGCAACCAAAAGCTTCAACTCAGCGTGTCGCAATACTAACTTTATTCTATAAACTAATTACAACACCATTTAAGCTTGCTTCTGCATCGCAACCGTCTTGATCCAAGCAGGCCTGGCAGAGATATTCTTAGCCCAGGCAATCACATGCGGGCGAGCTTCGAATATCTCTTTAGTTGAAGTTCCCATCAAGTAGTGAATCGTTGGCAAGTGATGAAGATCTGCTAAAGTGAACTCAGCTCCGCCCAGATACTTGGATTTCGATAGCCTTGCCTCGTACACTTCAAGAATCTGACCCAGCTTCTTCTGGTTCTCTTCCACAATCGCTGGGTCTGTTTCCATGCCCATGAACAAAGGCTTCATCACTTGCTCAAAGACCAACTTGCTAACAACTGGGTCATATTGATGGCCTTCCACTTCAATCCACACAGCTACGGTTGCCATCTTCTTGGTGTCATGGTAAACCAGTTCAGTTCCTTTCCCCTTGTACTCATACGCAATATAAGATGTTATTGCCCTCGATTCTGCAGAATCAAGCAAGAACCCAGATCAAAATCAGCTCAAATCGTTCGATTTACTGAACTAGCAGAGTTGATTACCTACCGAAAAGCTTTAGGTCTCCATCTTCAAAGGCTGGAACTTGACCAAATGGCTGCAACAAAACGGGAGAATTTGGAAACAGAACTTTTAAGTAAAACGGAGGAGCCGAATTTAAAATGGGTTTGAGACTTACGCTGTAGGAGATGAAGGGTTCCTTCTTGTGTTGTCCAGATTTGAAGTCAATGGGGATGAGTTCGAATTCGACGCCTTTCTCGTAGAGAGTAGCAAAGGTTCGCATTGTTGCCGTAGAATATACGTTTCCGTGGACCTTGGGAGCCATGGCCGTCTGATACTGAGGTTTTCTGAACAAAAGCAGCCACAGGTAGTAGTAGACCCGAGAGAGTGAAGTCAAAGAAGAAGGATGCAAGAAGAGAACTCCATGTTGGCTTTTTATAGAAGCTTAAGATGAGGGACAAATATGTCAATTTGGTACAGACTGGGGCCCATTGTTACTAGAGTATAAGAGAGAGTGAGGTGAAGGGGAAGGTGTGGAAGCACGGAGAGTTTGAATCCAAAATTTGAGCGAGGTAGAAGAAAGTGTGGAAAGACAGATGTTTAAATCCAAAATTTTCTTGGTCCCACGTCTCCGCATAAGAGATTGTGATCATTGTGCCAAAGAATTCAGCTGGGGTGCTCCGTAATTAATGCGTAGCGCCTGCACTGAACAGTCAAAGATCAAAATCTCGGTCAAAATCGAGATCTCGATCGTTCGCAGCACAGTGTTGCGCTTGAAATCGAACTCCTGAGCCAATAAGTACATTCACCTTTCAATAATATAGTAAAAGTAAAACCCATAACAAATGACACCCTTGTCGAGCCCCTATGCCAAGAAACACATTTACCTTTCAATACTATACTAAAACCTTATCAAATGACACCCTTTAAAGACTTTTACCTCAAAAAGCTTAAACTAAAGAATAGTCAAATCTTTTTAAGACAAAGCGTGTCAATTCATCTACTCAAATAAAACAGACAAATTCTTATTCTAAAATGATGATGAAGCGTTCCACATAAGAATGAGATCATAAGTTTGAATTGAATAGAGAGGA
This sequence comes from Hakea prostrata, assembly GCF_041222555.1. Taxonomy (NCBI): domain Eukaryota; kingdom Viridiplantae; phylum Streptophyta; class Magnoliopsida; order Proteales; family Proteaceae; genus Hakea; species Hakea prostrata. The sequence goes on along the minus strand of NC_142605.1, from coordinate 26,281,629 downwards.
GGAACAATCTTTAAGTTCATCTTCGTTAAACAAGAATGAGATTACAAACATTATGATTTTCACTAAAATTTGGAGTGACACGGGAACCTCACTCGCTGTGTACTATCAAATTCTACCAAATTTTTTTATTCAAACTAAATTATCTACTAAAAAGAACAAAAGAAAGAAAGAAAAAAAGTTTACCCACTTTAACATATCTGTATCTCATTAAATATTTCCCCCCTTCCAAATATCCACCTAATTCTGTTCCCATTTGTGTTCTAGGGACCATTAATCACCTTGAGTTGTATTGATTCCCAAAAGCATATTCAATTATTAATCTTAGATTATGTTTGATTTGCACCAACAATCCATTTTGAGAATGCACAACAAATACAACTTTGATGTTAATCCATTTTAAAATGGACGTGTTTAACCATTGACCCATTCATTTAGCTACGCTACATAGCCCCAAAAAAACATTTCAGATTAATCATTTGTCAAACTTTATAGTTTTATTTAATCACCAAAACCCATAGGTTTGGGTGTTTGGCAGGCATTATTTTAGGGTCCAGATCAAGTTTAGATCCTCTACCCATATGGAGAGGTAAAGTTTCAATCCACGTAGTTGAATGCTTGTCACCCATTCGACCAAAATACAAAATTCTATTATTTAGGAAAAGCAAGAGAATATTTGAAATAATGAACTTTTTGGAGTTTTCCTAAAATAGAGGAATTTTTATTTAGATCGAACATGTGTCAAGCATGTAGACTCTTATTTATAGGGTTGAGTTCATTATTTAATAAGTCACTTCCTTGTTTGGAAATGGGCGTTTGGTTAACCTATTCTAGAAATATTTCCAGTTGGACTTGCAATATGAAATTTTTTGTTAAGAGTAGAGACATAAGGCAAGAAAGCAAGGTAAAAGGGTTCACGAGTAGGGACGAGGGTGGGGTGGTCTTGAGACACTTTTACCATCATGAACATTTTATTGAGATTTTGTTCCATTGACTGAACGTATATTACATTGTTATATCAAATCCATTATTTAGACCACTTTTTTTTTTTTTTTTTCTTTCATTGGTTTGTTCTTAAAGAACAAAAGAATGAGCCATTTTTACAATTGCCAATCAACATATTTTGTTCTCTGAATGTAGTTATTTTCTCTTTCTCAAAGAAAAGAAGAACACCAGAATTGTTGTTTCTGAACACTACCAAACACATCATGGCCTACATGTCTATGATCTTTGCCAAATGAGCAGTGTTAAATTACTAATTGTGTAGCCCAAGCCCATGTTGGTAATGCTGACATTGCTGAGATTGGTTATGTTATTAGGAAAATATCTATGTAACCTTGCAAATGTTTTCAAGTGTTCCTCGCTTGGTTCTAGACCCGATAAACCATTGATTTCCATTAAAATGCTTTAAGGTTTGCACCTGTGTATTAAGAAACAACCTCAATAGGAAAAATGGTTGAATAATTTCATATGAGAGAACTTCAAATATATAGGCAGCATACATCCCATGCTGTTAGGTAACTATGAACAATAAAAGAAAGATATAAAACATGGAAATATAATACATGAAAATGTTTGTTTGGAAATACAATACATGGAAATGATTTAATAGAGAAACCAATCAGGCCAAATTAGGATACTAATGAAATGGAAGGATGAGATGGTATGGAAAGAATGATAAATGAAAAGAATTCAAATGAGAGGAGGAAATGATATGGAAATAATTCAAATGAGAGGAGCAAATAATATGGAAAGAATTCAAATTAGAGACAATTAGAGAAAGGATAAAAAATCATCCTTATCATGTCTAATACTCCCCCTCAAGTTGGAGAGTGAATGTCATGAACTCCCAAGATTGATAAATAAATATTTTTCAAGGGCCTTGGTGAAAATGTCAGCAACTTGAGTAGAACTAGTGGTGGAGGTGGGTTGAATAAGACTATGTTGAACCTGATCACGAACCACATGACAATCACTCTCGATGAGATTGGTGCGCTTGTGAAAGACTGGGTTCACAGCAATGTGTAAAGTAGCTTGATTGTCACAAAATAAAGATATTGGTCGAGGGACCATGACACCAAGATCTTTGAGCAATGTAACTAACCACATGAGTTCACAAGTAGTGACAACAATTGCACGATATTCAGCCTCAACAGATGAGCGAGACACATTAGTTTGTTTTTTAGATTTCTAAGATAAAGGGCTAGAACCAAGGAATACTTAATTTCCAGTAGTAGATCTTTGAGTCATAGGGCAATTTGCCCAATCTGAACAACAATAAGCACGAAGAGATAACTCACTATCAACAGATAAAAAAGTCACTTGTCCTGGAGTGCCATGGAGCTAACGTAGTAAACGATTAGCAGAATCCATATGAGGTTTATGAGGCTCATGCATGAACTGACTAAGAACATTCACAGTGTGAACAATATATGAAGACTCAATAACTTGAGGTGTTGGTTGGTCCATTGGAAATTGAGTCGAATTAACACTTGTGAAACCAAGTTAAATGTGAGTTGTATTTCTACAACTTCATTTCCGCCTGATTGTGAGTTGTATTTCTACAACTTCATTTCCGCTTGATTGTCTAAAGAAGACCCATCAATATTTAGTTTTACCATGACACCAAAAAATTTCTTGTGGAGGAGGCACTAAAGACAGAGAAGTGAAAGCCCAATCTTCTTGCATCCGAAAAAAGAGAGATTATTTTCATCTGGAGATGCGGGGTATCGATCCCCGTACCTCTCGCATGCTAAGCGAGCGCTCTACCATCTGAGCTACATCCCCAAGATTGGAAGGTTTCACATTGTTATCGTGAAAATAATACAGTGGCAGATTTTTTGGCAAATTCGGCAGCTAGGACAGGAACTTTTGACATTAACATTCCTTGGTCGCTTCAATCCTTAATGAACTTGATGTGGATGCCTCTAGACGTCCTAGATTTCGTTTTATGAGTTAGTGGTTTTCTAATCTGAGTAGGAACCAATGAGGAATGGTGTATTGGGGGCAACAGTTGTTGCGGGTAAGGGAGGTTGGTTCCTTATAAGGTTAATTGATGTATTTGTAATATTTCTTCTTTGCTTAATATAATGATCCGTTTATCGAAAAAATTGTTGTCCATTAACAATTAAAGTTTGAAAATTTTAACGGTCAAAGGGTTAAAATTTAATTGTGAATGAGGTGTTGTTCCATTGGAAATTGAGTCGGATTAGCACATGTGAAACCAACATCAGTTAAATGTGAGTTGTATTTCTGCAACTTCATTTCGAAATACTCCTCCACCTGACCTTCCTGAATTGTCTAAAGAAGACCCACCTGAATTGTCTAAAGAAAACCCATCAATATTTAGTTTTACCATGACACCATAAAATTTATTGTGGAGGAGCAACACTAAAGACAGAAAAGTGAAGGCCCAATCTTCTTGCATTTGAAAAAAGGAGAGATTATTTTCACCTGGAGATGCGGGGTATCGATCCCCGTACCTCTCGCATGCTAAGCGAGCGCTCTACCATCTGAGCTACATCCCCAAGATTGGAAGGTTTCACATTGCTATCGTGAAAATAATACAGTGGCAGATTTTTGGCAAATTCGGCAACTAGGACAGAAACTTCTGATATTAACATTCCTTGGTCAACTTCAATCCTTAATGAACTTGATGTGAATGCTTCTAGACGTCCTAGATTTCGTTTTATGAGTTAGTGGTTTTCTAGTTTGAGTAGGAACCAATGATGAAGGGTGTATTGGGGACAACAGTTGTTGCGGGTAAGGGAGGTTGGTTCCTTATAAGGTATTAGTTGATGTATTTGTAACATTTCTTCTTTACTTAATATAATGATCTGTTTAGTGAAAAAATTGTTGTCCATTAACAATTAAAGTTTAAAAAATTTAACGGTCAAAGGATTAAAATTTAACTGTGAATTGAATAACTTGATATTTTTCAAAAAGCCTAGTATGAGTAGTTTGAAAAATTCCCACTTAAACGGACACTCAAAAACTTTGGCCAAGTTAAGTAAACTTCATGAAAAAAAAAACTCAATCATCTACTCTACTTTTATTGGCAAATTTCAACTCATCACCATTTCCCAACTTAGTGAACCTACAACAACCTTCATTCTATGAATCATGATGACCTTTCAAACGTGGTCTTGTCATACAACCCAAAATATCCTTTGCTCAGCGCATTCACATGTGTAAATGCTTCTGATCATTCATCGAAATCTTCCCCCACTTTCAATATTTTCGAGGGCAAGTTTCTATGCATGGATTGATTTAGGGTTTGTTTGGTCACTTGAGTTTGGAGATTTCAAATATCTAGACTTCAAATCTATTGAGTCATAATTTATAAAATTAACTGTTTGGTTAACTTGAGTCCGTAGTTTAAAGAGTTCCATCAAAGTGATTTTGTGAATGTGTAAATATTTAGCACTTTTATAGTAGGGGTGAAATCTTTGGATTTCACCTCATACTCATAAACCTACATATTTACGTTTTTTGTGTAAAAAAAATGAATTCTTAGATTCATGAATCCAAGGATTCACACAATCAAATGTATAAAAATTTCTCATTTATGAATCTAGAGATTTGAAATTTCTGAATTCATGTAATGAAACAAGTCATTAAGAAATTGTTAAAAATACAAATAACTATAATTTCTTTTAAAATCCAGAAAAGCTCGACATTCTAAGTACTTTAGGGGACATGATCCATTCAACCGTCTGACCCGTTGGAATCTCGACCCCCTCCCGTGGTTGGGCTTGCTCTTTGCCTCACCGCTGTTTTGGGCCCTTCCCCCACTCTTTTTTTCTCCTGTTGTCCTTTTTTCTCCTCGCCGGCGGAAATGAATTCATTTTGAAATTTATTATTCTATATGTCTATTAATGGATTCCACGTGAACCATTGGAGAGATTTGACTTCATGAATGGATAAGAAAATGGTCTGCTGTGACCCCATCATGCACTCACACTGAAGAGTTAACAATATTGTATCATCTAAAGAAAAGATTCCATAGATTTATTATCAACTGAAGACAATCGATCTCGATCTACAATAATTGCAGAATAAAGAAATCTTTCTTCATTTTATAATTAAGCTAAGAACAGAAGCTCAACAAGCAGTACTCTTCAGTCTTCAAGCTTGGTCCTTCATTGCGAAGGTCTTGACCCAAGCAGGCCTAGCCAAGATATCCTTAACCCAAGCACTCACAAAAGGGCGAGCCTCGAACACTTCTTTGACTGATGTTCCCATCATGTACTGAATCGTTGGCAAGTGATGAAGATCTGCCAAAGTGAACTCATCTCCACCCAAGTACTTGGATTTTGATAGCCTGGTTTCGTATTTGTCAAGAACCTCTCCCAGTTTTTTCTTGTTCTCCTCCACCACTGCCAAATCTGGTTGTGCATTCATAAAAAATGGCTTCACTCGGTTCTCAAACATCAACTTTGAAGCAAGTGGATCGAAATGGCTAGATTCCACTTCCATCCACACCGCCACCATTGCCATCCTCTTCGTGTCATGATAAACCAACTCGGTTCCCTTTCCATGGTATTCGTAAGCAACATAAGCAGTGATTGCCCTTGATTCTGCAAAATAAAATAAATATCAGTCACTAATTTTTAAGGATGAATTCGATCTACTCAAGAAAATGAGAAGTGGGATCTATATATATACCAAATAGCTTTAGATCTCCATCTTCAAAAGCTGGAACTTGACCAAATGGCTGCAAATTAAAGAGAAAGGGTTGATCAGGATTGATTTGGAAGTTTGTATTGAAATTGATCTGAGATTTTGAGACTTACATTGAGAGAGATGAAGGGTTCCTTTTTGTGTTCTCCGGTTTTCATGTCAATAGGGACGACTTCGAACTCCACACCTTTCTCGTGGAGAGCAGCGAAGACTCTCATTGCTGCAGTGGAGATTAAGGGTCCGTGCACCTTGGGAGCCATGGTGGTGATGGATAAGAAGGTTTTGACGAAGACAAGGAAGAACAGAGCGAATATGGAAAGACAAGTATTGTGCCTTGGAAATTAACGTTGCCCTATATATATATATAGACAAGCAAAGGGGGAGAGGTTTTTTTTTTGGTAAACAATAGGGCTAGTTACTCTTTGCTTATCTGGCTCAGGCACAAAATTAGGTCAAGGAAAAACCTTTCTAGTTTCTACAATGTGACTTGCTGGTGCACTTGTTTAGGTCGACGTGCTTTCCAAGGTGAAGATGTGCTTGGTATTTTTTTATTTTTTATATTTTTATATATAATGGATAATTTAGGGTTCCAATGTGGAGCTCGATTCTTGGATATTCCTTTGTTGATCTTCTATTAGCGTATATCCATGGCATCACCTTGTCGGTGTTCAGAAATGAGCAAATTTGGAGCAGCATCTTTTGTGCTCTCCTTATAATTTTTAACTTCAAAATCATTTGAGGCCTACAGATTAAAAAGTAAAAGAAAAAAATTTTAAGAGTGGATGGGATCCATAGTAGTACTCTGTGGTCTTCTCTTCTTGTATTTGTGGATGGCGACCGTTGATCCGGACTCAAAGTGAACCTACTTTTCAAGTATGTGATGAAGGGTAGTGGTGGAGCTACATTAGGGTCGGGCCTATGTTCCCTCTCCCCATTTTTTGAAATTGTTTCTATAGTCTTATTTTCATGTGTGAAATATTAGCACTTGCTTCCTCTAATTTTTTTAAATTTTCTCTTACTAAAATATAAAATTTCCCCATATGTAAAATATTGGTCGTTGGACCCTATATAGGAGAAAGCTTTTAATGATAAAGATAATGAATAAATAATTTATTATATTTAATATAAAATATTAATACTTGCTCGGATTATCCTCTACAAGATCAGATTAATTCAATTAATTTAATTATGTACATGGTCTCCGATGAAAGTTACAGTATTTTCTGTAGTAAAATTAATGCTGCATGGTTTGACTTTGAATCAGATTTGAACTCGACCCACTAAAATGAATATTTTAATCATCTACAGTAGAAGTGACTCATTAAGGTTGAGCCTGTTGTTCAAAATATTCTTTCTGATCAATAGAGTTGTGTGGTCGTTGCTTGGGTGTTGCGCAATTAATATGTAATACCTGTAACAAATGGTTGAGATTGAAATTTCGATTGAGATTTAGATCTCGAACGTCCATTTCCAAAAAGTGTGTTTTTATATTTTTGCTAAATGGATGGTCGAGATCGAGATTTCAATAGAGATTTTGATCTTGATCGTCCATTTCTGAAGAGCGTGTTTTCACATTTTTGCCAAACGAAAGGTCAAGATTTCGATCTCAACCATTCGTTGTATATTACTGCACAATTATTCTAATGTCTGTTTCTGAAGAGTGTATTTTCACATGTTTGCCGAACAGAGTTTCAACCATTCGCAATACAATGCTGCACATTAGTTGTGTAGCACTGAAGTTGAGCCCGAGTTGTGTTCATCTTCTTTTAGTTTCATTCGAAAGAATTTTAACCATTTTAGTCGAGTCATCTGATCTTTTATTAAAGGAGTTGTGGAAAACTATGTTAGGGCTTGTTTGGTTACATGAATCCAGAGATTTGAAATCTCTAGATTCATGAATCTGAGAATTATACCCGTTTAGTTGTAAAAATCTCTAGATTCATGAAATCTTGAGATTCACATTTTTACACTAAAAACGTGAATCTGTAGATTTATGGGTAAGGGGTGAAATCAAGAGATTCAGAAAAACTATACATTTGCACATTCACAAAAATCACGTCAATCAAATAGTTTTTTTATGATGAATCCACAGATTTCATTCCACAACCAAACATTTAATTTTATAAATTATAACTCCATAGATTTGAAATCTCCAGACTCATGTAACCAAACAGGCCCTTAGTGAATAGATTAACTATGTACGAAACAAACAAAAAAGGAAAACACTGATTTGGGAAATTCAACTAGTAGTTTTTCTACTAGGCAAATAAAAGTTTATTACTTAACATCAAATTTGGTTAACATACTTTTTTTCAAAAAGTTTATATAATCGGAAGTCCAACACTTAGTTATCCAGTATTCTATAATTTTAGATGAGAAACTAAACTTGAGTCTGAACATTAATTTTGGTTAACTCTAAAATGAACTCATTGAGTTTAAGAAATGATATGTATTCAATAAATAATGCCACCACTTTGTAATTTGTTGGGGAATTGTATTATAAAATTTAAAAATATAATAATGAAATTGCAATACAATTGGAAGATGAAGATTTTCAGTCAATCGATAACTTAATGTTGCAATTAAAAGAACCACCAACGAACGAGGTTGAGTCACACCTTGAATGTTGTCTTTAAGATAATTGATGCACCTTATTATCAAGTGTTTTTCGCACCACTATCTCCAAAATAAAACAACCTCCATTAGAAGATGAGATAGTTCTTCTAGTCACTTTAAAAAGCCAAAAGCTACAGCACAATACTAAAACAAACTCAAAAGTAGGAAAAAAAATGACAAGCAACAAATAATGCAAGTCTAGGGAGTGTATCTATTGTACACCACATGCAAGGAAGGGGTTGGGTTTATATAGACTCAAACCACACCTTACACCCTGTTGTTCCATTGGCTAAGATTGCACATGTTGTCATTGTTGGCAACTAAAATACAGTGTGTTTTAAGAGTACATGACTTGTACTGAAGTGAAGCTCCCATATAAGACTTTGGGCATTTGTTATATATTTTAGAGGGTGATTAACACTATTGCAACAGTTTTGAGTGTTTGTGAGAAGATTTAAGTGTTTTGGGTGAAGTGAAGATTACTCAGAATAATGGATTTCACAGGTCACTGCATAAGGGTCACAATGGATGAATTTTTGAGTAGTCATCCAGTTGTTTTATGGGTTTGACTTAAACTGAAGAAACATAGTTCATGAAGTTTTCTTTCCAACGAACTTTTCGGATTGTGATTTCAATGTTCAAAAAATGGAGTTATGAGGTTTCTCGTGAGAGTGTGCAATATGGAAGCAAATCTGGGTATTGTGGAAGAAATATCAAATTTGGCTACTGTGATGTAATCTACTCTCAGGGGTTTGAAAATTATTTTTAGGTGTTTGGGAGTCTTTGTAAAATATGTTTTACATCTCAAGGAGGAAAGTGTAATTTTGAAAGATTGAATGATACAATCTAGTGGTCATTAGAAGGACGTGGATGAAGATCCAATTTTGAGGGTTGAAATTGATGTGCTTGGTTTTCAAGTGCCCAAGACGCAAAAGATTCCATCGCGCGCCTTTTGGTTGGTCAGGAGGATGATAATATGGTGCACTACTAAGTATAATGATCAACATGATCCTGTGTATTGCAGCTCAAATGTAAGATTAGAAAATATTCTATTGAGATAATCTGGTGAAGGGTACTCTAATCTTACATCACTTAAAGGATCTGACGGCTCAGATCTCACCCGTCTTTTTAAAGTGGATATCCAACGGCTGTGGGATTAGATTATCTTTGGGACTCATCTAGAAGATGATGAAATCCAATGGTTCCTGTGCATCAATGTTCATTCTCTTTAAAAGTCGAATTTGAGCGAAACAGAGGAGGGTTTTTGAGTTTTTTTGGCTTGAAGAGACTAAGAAAAACGTGGAGGAGAAGCCAAGAAGCAATATGGGTATGGAAGAACAAGCTTGGATGTGTATTTTGGTGAAAACGTTGAAGAAGAAGGTGAGTAATCTATTGTAATCTCCCTTAATTTGAAAAGTTTCACCTTTCAATTAGTTGCTTATCAGGGTTTAGTTGTTTGAGGTTGTGGCCTTATACTTTTGTGGGTGCAAGAGTTAAATACTGGAGTGAGTGCTCTATGTTTTTGATTAATTGAGAGTAGGTGCTCTCTGATCATTGTAGTGAAAAGTTTCACCTTTCAAGTAGTTGCTTGTTAAGGTTGAGTTGTTTGAGGTTGTAGCCTTATACTTTTGTGGGTGCAAGAGTTAATACTGGAGTGGGTACTCTATATTTTGAATTAATTGATAATGGGTGCTCTCTGATCATTGTTCGTGATCAAAATTTTAGTTGAAAGGTATTGAATAAATACGAAGCTCTATTTAGGACATTACTCGGTGAATGTAGGCAATTTGGCTGAATGACGTAAATTTGGTGTCTTGCGTTTCTAGTTTACTTTTCATTGCATATATTGGAGTGCTTTGATTGCAGAGTGGTGATGCACTATCTGGTAGACCCAGTCACATTGTGGTGTGTGGTGTATGGTGGACATACCCTCGTGTAATTGATAATTACAAGATTATCTTGACCAACCTTGTCTTGAATTTAAAGAAGCGTCACATCAAAGAGAATTTTAGAAGACATTAATTCACCCTTCCTCTCAATGTCAACCTGGGAATAACACACCCCTTGAGATTCTCAAGATAATGAATTGAGTCATTCAATCATAATGACTCACATCCTCACAAAGGGGAGAATCAATGAACTTGTTCCTTCTCCACTAATGGGAGTAAACCACCTTGACCTAACATCCCTATTAAATGGAGAATTAATTCTCATTTTCACATCTTTTGCATGAATTTGATTTAATCCATTCAATAGTCTTACCCCATTCATCGTAATGATCATGAATGGTCATGAAGGGGCAATAAGAATTTAAAGTCATTCCACCCTACAAGTATGCCCACACCATGATCAAAACTTTTAAGATTTCCATATCAATTGCAATTGACATTCATAACCACCTCACACCCCATAAACAATGTCATGAAGCTAGAGTGTTATAATCTGAAGGACCCCCTTTACTCAAGGGTGCCTCATTACCATCCTTTGCTCATGAGTCCCACACATTAGCAAAATAATTAAAAGAAAAAAAAATCAAAATTTAATTTAAAATAAATTTTAATAAAAATCTAACATAATTTTATCTAACTTCCATTTGTCTTTAGACTTTAAAGATAGAATAATATATTGTTATATGTTATATATTATATTGAATATAGCGGTATCTCTAATGATATAGATCAGATTTTCAATCTCAGGTAGATGTGGATATATACATACTACTACCCAGTCTTCAATGCATAATAAATAGAATGTTAGTGTCATAGGGTGATGCATACACTTAGGTAAGCTTACAAACGGCTTCCAGTAGTACAAAACATAAGAGTATCCTTTTGATAAGTAAAAAATAACAACCATCGGGGTTGAACCACTATCAATTCAATCACCCTGGTCTAGATTAGTTCAAAAATTAAACCCAGAGGTACTGTAAGCACGAAGGAACTTGACAATTATAAGAAGAAACATGATCCCGCCAAGTTCGGGATTAGCGATCGTGCTCCATACAAAAATTGTAACCAATTCAGATTGAGGGAGGAAAACCATACGATCAGACAACTATGAATGGGACGTGTGAATTAATCCAACGATTGGCAATGAGATAAAACCTTATATGAATCAAAATATAACACGAAGAAAAAGTAACTGAATCATTTTCCCTCCTCATTTCATCCTTCTATTAAGCTTTGCAACTCTTCAAAGCTTTGTGGTGATGTTCTTATTGACTTAACCATCGGAGGTGGTTTTCCGACCGTAGAATTGACTCACATCTGACGTTCATTTTGCAGGAATCCTAAGACCTCCGGTGGTTAAACAATTTTTGGACGCATCACCTTTCAATTAATCACTCACCAAAATTTCATAAAGCTAAAATGAAAAACCATGGGAGAATCTGTAGAGGCTGGAAAGATACTTTTTATTTGCAACCAAAAGCTTCTAACTCAGTGAGTCACAAGACTTCGACTTTATTCTGTAAACCAACTAAGAACACCCTTTTAAGCTTGCTTCTGCATCGCAATCGTCTTGATCCAAGCAGGCCTAGCCAAGATATTCTTAGCCCAGGCAATCACATGCGGGTGAGCTTCGAATACCTCTTTAGTTGAAGTTTCCATCAAGTAGTGAATCGTTGGCAAGTGATGAAGATCTGCTAAAGTGAACTCATCTCCACCCAGATACTTAGATTTCGATAGCCTTGCCTCGTACACATCAAGAACCTGACCCAGCTTCTTCTGGTTCTCCTCCACAATCGCAGGATCTGCTTCCATGCTCATAAAGAAAGGCTTCATCACTTGCTCCCAGACCAATTTTCTAGCAAACGGATCATATTGATGGCCTTCCACTTCAATCCACACAGCCACAGTTGCCATCTTCTTGGTGTCATGGTAAACCAGTTCAGTTCCTTTCCCTTTGTACTCATACGCAATATAAGATGTTATTGCCCTCGATTCTGCAGAATCAACCAAGAACCCAGATCAAAATCAGCCCGAATCGTTTGATTGACTGGACTAGCAGAGTTGATTACCTACCGAAGAGCTTCAGGTCTCCATCTTCAAAGGCTGGAACTTGACCGAATGGCTGCAACAAAACAGTGGATTTTGGAAACAGAGTTTTAAGTAAAACAGAGAAGGAATTGAAAATGGGTTTTGAGACTTACGTTGTAGGAGATGAAGGGTTCCTTCTTGTGCTGTCTAGACTTGAAGTCAATGGAAACGAGTTCGAATTCGACGCCTTTCTCGTGGAGAGTAGCGAAGGTTCTCATTGCTGCAGTGGAATATACGTTTCCGTGGACCTTGGGAGCCATGGCCGTCTGATACTGAGGTTTTCTGAGCACAAGCAGAACAGGTAGTCTGTCTAAGAGAGTAAAGTGGGAAAAGGTGTGAAAGGATGAAAACTTCACTCAAAGACTTTCTTGGTCTTCCTCCCTATATTGATAGAGGTTGCCATGCATGTATAATTTTTTTTTTTACCTTAAACTACCCAATAGTCCAAATCTTTCTAGAATGAATTATATAAGTCAAAGATGAACTTGGTGTGTTAATATTATATTGCCAAATCACTTATTTTAATGAAACATTTGTCTTATTGGGGTAGAGAATTCAAAAAATCCAATACAAATTGCTAGGTAGGTATTGCTGGGTAGGTGAGTTTGAATCTTTGTGTTCAATTCCTCCAACGAATCCCAAAAGCCTTGACCAAGTATGCTGGTGCGAGAAGTTGAAGTCTAATTATTATGTGTCACCGTCGTCCATTCCGTCGTTATCGTCGTATTTATTTGCTGGAGTTGGCGACTGAATGTAATGATACAAGAGCATTTGTGATTCAATTTTGTGTTTTAGTTGGATAGTTACAAGAACGTTAGATTAGCATATGACACATGGCTAAATCTAATAGTTACTAGGCACTCCCGATAATATTTCTTCCTTGGAGAGAAGCCAAACCCAAGAAAAGTCTATTTAAGTTAACATAACTTTTATCTCATTAAATATTTCTCCTGATTTTGAATTATCCACCTAATCCTATTCCCTTTAGTGGTCTATGTCCCATTAATCACCTAAAATAGAATTTAGTATTGGTTTCCTAAAAAAATATACTTTATCCTTATATTCTTTATTCGCCATTATATGGATCGGATATTAATCTTAGATTATGTTGCCAATGCAGAACTATTCTAGTGGTGAAACCAACACCTCTTAGTGAAGATATCGTGGGTTCAACTCTAGAGGCATATTAATGTCCCTAACCCTCGGCTTAATAAAGCCCCTATGTACCCAAAAAAAAAAAAATATATCTTAGATTATGTTTGATATACACCCACAGTCTATTCTAAGCATGCATAATAGATACAACTTTGACGTTAACACGTTTTAAAGAGGACATTTTTAGCCATTGACCCATTCAATTGGCTAAGCTATATAGATAGCCTCCTTTAGTATAAAAAAAGTTTTCAAATTAACCATTTGTCAAGCTTCATAGTTTTATTTAACCACTAATTAACCACCACAAACCATAGGTTTGGTGGCATTATCATGGGGTTGGGTTCATTATTTAATACTTCGTTCTTTGTTTGGAAATAAGCGTTATAATCTGTTCTAGAAATATTCACAGTTGAGCGTTCAATATGAAAAATCTCCTTTTTGAGTGAACGCACGGAATAGGAGAGCAAGACAAAAAAGTATGCGAATAAGGGTAAGGATAAACGTAGTCTTGAGTGATTTTCACCATGAGGACAATTTTATCAAGTATCCGTCAGCTAGATAGAATGTATTTTATATATTTTGTAAAACCATTCTTCATACTAGTTTTCTCATCGGTTTGTTATTAAAAATCGAAAGAATGAACCGTCTTAACAAACACCTATCACCTCGTTATTCTCGGAGTATAATCTTTCGCTTAGAGAATAGAAAAACACAATAACCATTCCCCATGCACGTAGGGGTGTAAACGGACCGGATTCGGATCGAATAGTGGTATATCTATATTCATATCCTATTATATTCTGATGGATTTGGATAATATCCGATCGGTTCGAACGGATTTTGTTTGATTCGAATGATAATCGGATAGTTATTTTCTTAAGTAGATTCTTCTAAACGGACATGAATATAGATTAAATACAAGTTTTGATTACCTATTTACATATTTACCTTTTTATTTGTGAAAATTAGGTTTGAAATTTAAGAATTTAACAACTTTGGTAGCTATTTTAGTAGAAAATCTAGAAAAATAATTACAGTATCATAGATAAAATTTATAAAAATAAGAATAATAAATCTAAATAACGGATAATTTATTGGATGGATAATATTTGGTAAGAAAGGGGTATACCATATCCGCATCCTATTAATAAGATGGATTCGGATACCTCTAACGGATGCGGAAGATTCGGATACCTCAAACGGATGCAGATTTCAGTTATTCCATTTACACCCTTACATGCACGGTTTGATTACTAATTCTCTTATCCAAAAAAAAAAAAGAAAAAACTAATTCTGTGTGGCCCAAGCCCATAGCCCATAGCCCATAGCCCATGTTGGTAGTGCTGAGTATGGGTGTAGCGAATCATTTCAACTAAACTTAGGGCCCATTTGATAGACGTAGCTGAACTCGGCGTACTCGGTGCGGTTTTTCCAATTATAATTCAAATAATTAGGGATGTCAGGTCGGTTGGCTCTTCGCTTGATTCCAAAGAATCCAAATTTCCAAACCGGGAAGCCATCGATTCCAAAGGATTTGCACCTGTTGAACAATTTGTTCTTTGTTCTGTCATGAAAGTTCTGAAAAGAGCTGCAGTGCTCTACCACTATCCTTGCCCAGACGGCGCTTTTTCAGCTCTTGCAGCTCATCTCTTCTTCTCAGCTACATCACGTCCCGCAGTTTTCTTCCCCAACACCGTTTATAGTCCCATCAGGTCAGTGAATCCCTCTCTGGGTTTTCTTTTTAGTTTCTCTGCAATTGATTATGTTTCACAATGTTCACTTAGGGTTTTGACGCTGATGTTTAATTGCGTACTGTGGAGAACTTCCCCCACCCCCTCTTTGCGCGTCTTAAGTATTTTTTGGATATTCTTGTATGATGTGTAATTCTTCGTTTTTCAGGGTAGAAGATCTTCCTCTACATGAAATTAATGAACTTTACCTCTTGGACTTTGTGGGTCCTTCTGGTTTCGTTAGGGATGTCTCTTCCAAAGTTGAGAGGTTTGGTTTCTCCCTCTCTGTCTATCCGCACACACACACATATTAATGTAAAGGTTATGGAAACAATTTAGATTTTTTTTTTTGTTAATTTGAGGAGAGGCAATGACTTTTCTGATTTCCACTACTTCGTTCTATTGTGAGCAGAGTTGTAATTTTGGATCATCATAAGACTGCACTTGAGATGTTAGGTGGGAATTCACTTGATAGTGAGAATGTGACTAAGATAATAGATATGAAAAGGAGTGGGGCCACCATTTCTTATGATTACTTTAAGGAGAAGCTTGTAGAGAATTGCACTAGAAATTCAAATAACCAAAGATGTGGCGTTCATAATAGCATTGGGAACAATTTGGTACCTGAAAGTAAAATTGAGAAGGTCAGTCGGCTCTTCAAATACATCGAAGATGGAGATCTATGGAGATGGGAGCTTCCAGATAGTAAAGCCTTCAGTAGTGGGTTGAAAGACTTGAATATTGAATTCAGTGTCCGATCAAATCCACTTTTGTTTGAGCAGGTATATTCTTTATTTGTGTATCTTGTCTCTTTTTTTCTTTTTTCCCTTTATTGAGACAGATTCTTGAAGTTGCTGATTGTTAATAATGGAAGCATTATGTAATCATGTGACTCGTTTTTTATGGTTTTATAATTATCATTTACTCTTACATGTCAGAAGCAGGCCATTCAGTTCTCATTATCCATTCCCCTGTTCTTTGACCTCTAAATTGTATAGTTCTCTAGTTGTTGCCAGGTTACTCTTATGTATATCTTTCTGGTTCAGTATGTTTTCCCAGTAGTGTAAGACTGATGAATTTTAAAAATTAATAGTTGCTGGAATTGGATCCTCAGTCTGTGATCAATCAAGGCATGACTAGCTTATCGCAGAAACAAAAGTTGATAGATGAAACACTTGAGATGTCATATGAAATAGCACTTGGTGCTGGACTATTTGGACATTGCCTGGTAAGTTCCTGTTCCACTTTTCTTTTACTTGCGGTCTTCAGATGTTTTGGTTCTTGTTCCAGTGAAATTTTTTTAAGTTTTAGATTTGGATCAAGCAAAATGACTTTTGCTCCACTGAACCAGGTAGGCCTTCCCACATAGCCCAGTTAATTATGACAAACGGAGTGATGATGTTGCAATATTGACTGGGGATATAGAAGACATAATCTGGACAAATCACACGATGTTCAGTGCAAAATGTGATAAAAAATCTTTTCATTTCTTGGCATTTGCCTCTTTGTAGTTCATGCATCAGTACCTGCTTGGTAGTCCTTGAATTTAAAGCATTGATTTCACATTTAGCAAACTCCTTTTGGGCTGAAACTTTATAGCTGATTGAGGCACCTAGGGTCCACTTGTCCACAAAATTTGAGCCCCATCTTAGTCCCCATGTAGCAGATAATTGAGTTGAAATAGTGCTACTTCATGGCATGTCCTATAGGGCTGAAATTTTGTGGACAAGTAGACCTTAGTGTGTCCTTATTCACTTCTCAAGTTTCACTTAGTGGAGTATGCCAAATCTCAAATTAAAGCAATGGAAATTTCAAGACTATTAAAAGGGTGCATGAACATACGTAAACGATAAATAGGAGAATTATGATTGCATTTGAGCCTGAATTTGATATGTGGTGAATCCATATTGTTGTTTCTAAGGGTTGAAATTTTATCATAATTGTTCAAAGTTTCAACTAGTGGTGCTAGTATAGGAACCTTTCAGATGTGTCCAACTAGGAACTTTTTTTTTCCTTCGTATTTTATCTTTTTATGTTTAAATAGTCAAAGAGAAAAAGTGGACTCACAATTACCTATTGTAGTCAAAGTTGAGGGAAGTGGTTTGCTTCTTAATACTATTATAAGGTACATATTGGAACTAGGAGAAGCTCATGAGTGGGTACAATTCTTCCTACCACTCGTAGCTCCGACCATTTCTTTCTCTTGATGCTTGATGCTTATTGATCTACTGTGATTTTAAATTTCTACTAGTGAAGTTAGCGAGAGATGCCTTGAAAGTTAGAGTTGAGTTTTGTCACACATCCTTCTTTGGTCAAGCATAAAGAAAATTTATTATATTATCCTTGATGTAACAGTTTATATAATCAGGAGAATCTAGATGATAATATGTATGAAAATATATCTATAAAAAATATCTTGAAATTGGAAGAATAACCAAAAACCTGGACTGATAGCATATGAATAATGAGGAAAAAACCTATTGAGGCACGTCAATTGCTTTCCTTAAAACAAATTCATCCCCTTGGGCGAGTGCTTGAGGATCCAATGGGCGTTTGTCTCCGAGGATACAATGAAGAGTGCGGCTTACTTGCACAAGGTAGACCGTTTCGGCGAACTTGAAATTGTGTCTTACTTCTATCATCGGAAACTCAAATGACAAGACTCTCAAAAGAAATTTAACAAGTCTTTTAAAAAAAATTCGGAAGAGATAAAAAGTTGAGAGGCGTATGTGAGTTGTGTTGTGAAATTGTGATTTTCACTAGGGGGTCTTTTATTGTTGGAAAATGGCTCTTTGAGCATGTGTGAATGAGAAATTGCTCATTAAGGAGATTTATGGGTGATAATAGTGCATGAAGTGTTCATGAATGTTATGGGCCTTCCATTTCCAAACTTAATGATTCATGAATGATATAAGCTTTTTATTTCCATACTTAATGGTGTATAAATGAAATAAACCTTTAATTTCTAAGCTTAATGGTGCATGAATGACATAAGCTTTTCATTTTTCCAAGCTTAATGTTGTTTAATGAGGCATCACTGGTATTGAGTTATGTTCATGGTACCTACCAAAATATCCTCTATAAATAAAACTTATCTCCTTGGTGAAAATCACAATTTCACAACACAACTCACACACACCTCTCAACTTTTTCTCCCTTCCGGTTTTTTATTTTATTATTTTTTAAGAGTGTTGTTAAATTTCATTTGAGAGTCTTGTCGTTTGAATTTCCTGTGATAGAAGAAAGACACAATTTCAAGTTCGCCGTAGCGTTCTACATTGTGCAAGTAAGCTGCCGCTTGTTGTTGTATCTTGGGAGACAGATGTCCATTGGATCCTAAAGCACACACTGGAGGGGACAAATCTGTTTTGATGAGAGCGTTTGATTGCCTCGATTGGTTTTTTTCCTCATTATTCATCTGCTACTTGTACTATACAGGTTCCATTTGGTTGTTCTTCCAATTTCAAGTTAATTTTTATTGAAATATTTGCATACCTGTCATCTAGATTCTCCTTGATTATATAAACTACTTGGATAATATAGTCCATTATTAACTCTCATATGTATTAAAACTATTCCGGTCCAACAGGCTTTGGTAGTTGCATCTCTTGCCATATGCCTTACGGATTCCACATGATCACATTGTCCGGTTCTCTTCTGTATTTTTTTTTTTTGGGTATATCTGTTCTCTTCTTTTGTGTAGGCTGTCAACGCTGATAGCATTTCAGAATTTCGGAGTGAGCTTGGGCACCAGCTAGCTACCAAGAGCCGTAGCATAAATTTGAGGTACGAGTATCTTATTTCCCCTTCTTTCTTCCTATTCTTCTCGTTCTCTTTCTGGGAAAGCCCACCATAGTAGGCCATTCTCAGGCCTGATTACCTCGTCTCTAATATTGCTTTGTTATACCTTTTGCTTGTTTAATCTAAAAATTCAAGCCACTATAAGGTAGACCCATTGATAGTTAGTTTGTGGTATGGTAGCACAAAGCTGGTGTTTACATGTGATATATGAGTCCAAATCCATTGACAATTATAGACCTTTATCTTTTCCAGAAGTTTCTGCCAAATTTTTTGACCGTTCAACCTGAAATAGGTAGGATGACATAAGTTACTGATCAATCTTAATGCTTCGGAACTGATGCTTCACGAGCCCTCTCTTGCACCTGCTTTCACTGTGCCGTGAGCGTTGGTCTTGTCATGATCTACAAATGGTCCCTTGTATTCTTACCAAGCCTACCTTTATTTTTTCACTTTGGCATAGTCATGCTTGAGGTAATGTGGATGGGTTTCTGCCGATGAATTGGAAGCAGATGAAAATAAAAAACTCGGTTTTTTGGTTGCATTTCTTCAGAAAATCAGAGAGAAAATTATCACCTTTCTGGAACCCCTCATTCTATGTCCTCCAAAAGTTGAACGATATCCACTCTAATCTGGATGAAACTAGAGACGACCCTTTAAAGTAGTTGATATTCTGGCCGGATTATCAAATTTTGGTTTCACATCTGAACCAAGTTAGACACTTTTGACTTTCATGAGCCGCTGCAGATTATATAAATTTGAACAAGCTATTCGCATTTTATCTTTAATTTTCTTGCAATTTATTGAGATTAATCCATCTTCCATGCACTTCCATTTCTCATCTTGCTACTTGGGTCCTCTTAGGGGCGTTGGAGCTGTCGTCTATAAAGTTCCAGAGCTTGAAAATGATAAGATGGTTAAAATAAGTCTCAGAAGTGTGGATGTAGAGGACACAACAGCTATTTCACAGGTTATACCCACCTTCCCTTTTTTTTTTTTTTTTTTTGGGGGGGGGGGGTAGGGATTTGCAGAACTATCAGTTCATGGCCAAATCAACAATATATTGAGGAGTTAGTCCTGAGGATTAACAGCATATTTGGCAATTGCATGCAGGAGTATGGAGGTGGCGGACATCGAAATGCCAGTTCGTTTATGTTAAGCTCAGATGAGTTTGAGCGGTGGAAGGTTTGAACAGCTAGTAGAACTAGTAATCCCATAAGTTCACTGCTGATGTTCATATTTCAAGCTAAAACAAAGTGTACAACAGTAACATATTTTTGCAGAGGTTCAATGGCTTGCCCTGATCAGCTACCGGCCACTGCTTTCGGCAATTGGACCAACTAAATAAGTTGGCATTTGATCTGGGTTTAACTATAAAGATTTGGTTGATGAACTGAGTTCAATGCTTGAATAAGATGTGGTTGTCTGACCTGAATCTCACAAGTCAGGAACCAGTTGCTTGTTTCAACATCAAGTCGAATGCTTCAAGGTGTCCATTTTTCTGTGGTGGGGTGTATTCAGTCGACCACCTTAACCTTCCTTCAAGCTTGGAGCACTGTATGCTAAAACAGGATCTGGTTGATCCCAGAACTGCTTTATCTAGTCAGTTGTATTTCAGAATTTCCTCTTTCGCTTATGATGTATACTACTAATGAAAATGAAACTGGTTTAAAATTGAATCTTCTCATTTTGTCCTTCAATGGAACCTATTGATTTCTAATCTATACATCTAGAAGAAACGAAATTTGTAAGAACATTGAAGAAATAAATGGAATTGAGCCCCCATTGAAGGAAACTTCATATTGACACATAATCATGGCAAACTGGTGATGGTGGGAGTTTCCCAGGTTTATTTCTTGTAAAATGGTTTTAATCCAATCAAGAAGATAATGTGGAGTGATGCCCAGGCCTCGGTCCTGGTCGCGGTCTGAAAGAGATTCAAACTATTGGCATCTTATTTATGAGGGGTGAGACTTTTGTCAACTGAGCAGCCCTTGGGTCAAATGGTGGGAATGTTCTCACCAAGTTGACATGATTTGAACAATTCTGAATCAAATGTGGGAAATTAAGAACAAATTAAGGATTTCAACTAAATAATCAGTGGAGAAGAATTTAACGTTTCAACAAAAAAAGAATGAAGAATTTAATGGTTTTTTGAGTTTTTTAGAATGGATAATTTTTTTATTTTATATATTGAAGATTGGAGACGATGTATTACATAGTATATTATCAGATATTCCATGATATATTGGAGATGTGTTGGTCTTACCGATCGACCAATGCTCAATGCTGCGATGGTTGAGAAGAAGAAGAAGAATTTAATGTGGGCATCGGCTTGTTGACTTCGTTAACACTCTTTATCAGATAAATTCATCACATTTATGATTTTAGTTTACATTGATCCGATACGGATGTTACACTGATACGATCCGGTGCCGACACTGAATCGCCGATTGAGTCTTACGGTAAGATTTAATCGCAACTTGCTATGTCAAAGTAGTCTTTAAGTAAATGAATGAAGTAAAGACGGAACCATTCCAGACACAACTGCTTCTGTATTTCTTGTTCGATGACGTTTGAATAGAATTAAAGTTCTGAAAGCGTCTCTTCGATCACACGGCAAATCAGAGCATCGAAGGGAGAAGTGAAGTAAAATCAAGATATGGATGTTGGAACTCGAGCTCAGAAATTCGTTTGGCAAGGAGCGATTCCCCTACAGATCCATCTCGACGAATCCGAAGTCACCACGCTCCCACCTCCTCCACCTGCACTGGTAATCGAACCCTGTTTCTTTCTTTCTCTCTTTACCACTTTGCTTGGTTTTAAAGTCGCATATATCTTCTTCTTTTTTTTTATGCGAAACAACTGATAGCAACTTAAATTGTTAATCTATTGCAGGTTTAATGGTTTTATTTGTCTACGGTTTAAAGCCGATTGTGATAATAGTACTAGTTTTCTTTTCTTCACAGCTTTGCTGTCGTGGCCCAGTGTATGTTTTGAATGTTGGCGCGTGAGCTGTTTTAGATACTACGGGTTCAAGTTGGTTGAGCACGACACTGTTTAGTATTGGAGATTCTTGTTAGTTGATTCAAGATTAGACATAGGTAGAATGCCTTTTAGGGGTATTCATTTCGGTCGTCCTCATAGGGGTGCCTGAATCACTATCATAGTGTCATGTTCTAGAGTAGATTATTGGTTGGATCTTGTTTTTGTTATCCTAATTAAACGTAGTTAATACTAAATTACTTGGCTTGTTGTGACCTTAATAGGATCCCTGTAGCAACTATAATGTGGGGTTGGGATACCCAAAGAAGACGAGGTCTTGATGAAATCCATAACCTGAAACTAATCAGCCCAAAAGAGTGAAATCAGTTACTAAGTAATCCTGTAATTTTAGTAGGATGTATATGGACGGTTGCATAGGAATAGTTACAATCAAATAAAGAGTAGGGTTCTGAACATATCTGTTGAGTTGAGGTCTTTAATGGATTCTTTTGTGCAATGATAGTCAACAGAAAGTACAGAAGCCACCTAGTGGACGAGGGCTTATTGGGTTTGAATGGAGCTGTTAAGACTCTGGCAACACAGGTTCTGGGTGAAATCTGATATTAGTTTAGTATTCAAAAGAAGACCAATTGTGTGTATAAACAATGGTTGAAGCAGCCAATAGTAAAAAGTCGTCAAACTGGAGAGACAAATAAGTAGACATTCTTCAACTAACCTGGGTTTTGTTGCTAGCTGAAAACTAACGCTTCAGTTCAAAGGCACCGACTACAGTAGCACTAAAGATGAGAAACAATTGCACTTTGATTGACATGCACTACAAAATCTGTTACATGCTTTGGATGTCCTCTTATGAGGTTTTGAACCTTTGGCTATTAAATATTCCATTTTCATGCTTTGGATGCCCCGTCTCCTCTTCTAGGTATCTGAAACTAAGAAATGTTTTTGAAACTTGAAACATTACATTTAGCCAAGGACTTGGAAAGGTACCTAGCATAAATGATTGCCCTATGTTCTGCCTAGGTGCTTGTCATTTCATACTTTAGCTTAGTGCTCCCAATCATAGCTGTCATAGGTGACCCCGGGCATTAGAGGGGCCTAGGTGATGTGCATAGCATACTTACCCCTTAACCATACCAAGCTTAAAATATCCTATAAAGTACCTTTGTTTCCTTCTTTATTTATTTATTTTTTTCTTTGGGGGGGGGGGGTGCATTATTTATAGGATATTTGAAGCTTTTGATGTGGTTTAGGGATAAT
Source organism: Hakea prostrata (assembly GCF_041222555.1). Taxonomy (NCBI): domain Eukaryota; kingdom Viridiplantae; phylum Streptophyta; class Magnoliopsida; order Proteales; family Proteaceae; genus Hakea; species Hakea prostrata. The sequence goes on along the minus strand of NC_142605.1, from coordinate 26,258,351 downwards.
TTGCATACAAATATGAGGGATTTTTTTCAGTTTGTTTGTTTTGGGGTAGATTGGGGTGGGGTGGGATGGATGTGGAATAGGGATGTCAGTTCTCTGTGTTTTCTTTCTTGGGGAATCTTGCTCTTCATCTATCTGGGATTCTAGTCCAGAAAGAATAAAGTAATTATTGGAAAGGTAGAGCAGAAGATATATTGTCAAATTTTTTATAATTTTTTTATGGGAAAAAAAAAAATACCCTTGTATCTGTGCTTCCTATCTTGCATGTCCTATAGTCTATTGCTAGGAAGAAGAAGAAACTATTTTCTTTTGGAAGGAAACTGGGGCAAGAAGAAAGTGAAAAAGTTTCAGCTTGAGATGTGGAATTGGGTTTTTCAACTGAATATGGTTGCCAATCTAGGGGCTCAGCTTCTGTATAGGGATATATGGAAAGGTTTGTGGTTTGGTAGAGATTGTAGAGGAATCAGTTCTCCTCATAGAACACTTTAAGGCTATATGAGATCTATTTTAAAGGTTAAATTTTGATATATCTCATTGTTAGGCCATTAATTAAACAAGTCTATACTCTTAGGGGTAGAACGGGCTTCATGGAAAACATAGGTTAGAGGCAAAGTACGTATGGAAGCAACTAGTTGGGAAGTGGGGAAAACAGTTAGGAAGGGAGAAATGATTCTGATTAATGGAGGAACAAGAGAGAGGAGAGGCAGTTTTTTGAAGCTTTAGTGAAGGGTTGGGCCGACAGGTTTCTGCCAGAGTTGGGAGGACTTGCACCTTAGTTTACTGCAGTTGTGAGTTCTTTAATCTCTATCTTTATTTAATTTCCAATCCAGTTGTGTAGCTGAATTACAACTAGGTCTCTGTCAATTCAATTAAAATTTAAAGTCCAGCAGTACTGTCATTTCTTGAATTTTGGGTTTCTATTAATCATATATGTTATTTGGTTTGCTATGGACAACCTTTTCTTTCAATTCAGAGTTGTTTCATCACTGGGAGTTGTATTTTCATCAGGTGCATTTCTTTTCCAGGAAGAACAGGATTCTTTATGTCCATACTCAAAGTTTGACTACTTTTAACATTTAACTGAGAAATATTCATAGGAAGAAATATATTGCCTGTGAATTCTGGTTTTTTTTTTCTTGGTAATGTGCATTTACTGTTTTCTGTAGTGTGAGGATCTGATATACATGTTATTTGGGCAGGCAGGCCATTCTTCTGTAGCTTAGCTCCTTTTTTTGGGTAAGAGTAGCTTAGCTTCTCCAATATATAAATTTAATTTGATTTAAATGATATATATTTTTTTGGTTTTCATTATTTAGAGCACTGTTACTTTTGTCTTTTTATAAAATCGAATAATAGGATTTCTTATGGGGAATGTTAATTTGAAGGAATAAGATGATTCTTAAACTATTAAGAAATAGTGAAAAATTGTTGGTCTGCCATTGCTTTCCAGTGCTATCTCTGTTCAATGTCTGGCTTTCTCATTGATTTTTAATCTGACTGAACTGTTGTAGCAATCGATTTTGTAAATTTTTTTCCCCTTTTTCTTTTGTAAGAATAATTGTTGTTGTTGTTGCTGCTGCTTTTGTTGTTATGAGTTATAACTATGATTGATTTTGGCAGTTTGTTACTTGGATATGCATACACTACAATGGAAAATGCATAAACTAGGTGTAACACCATTACGAGCAGACGTATTGTAGCATATTTAGCTACTTAGCTTAGCAAAATATCATATATCCCCCCCCCTCTTAAATCATGTATTCATTTCGTTAGTTTAAAAGTTTGGGCATAACATTTTTTTGTGTTTCAGATTCTAGGTCCTCGGGTCGGATACCTGCCTTTGTTAGTTCCTCTCATAAAGCCACATTTTAGTAGCACGCTTCCTCCTGGGGTTGATAATGTTTGGTTTGACTATAAAGGATTGCCCCTAAAATGGTATGTTATTCTTTCTGTTGTTACATGTTGATAAATGTTGTTGTACCCCTTACTTAATAGCTCCACCATTTGGGATAAGTAGGTTTTAATATGACATCAGCACCAGGAGGTCTGGTGTTTGATAACTGGTAAGCCAACCTCAATTAGTTGGGATATGGCAATGTTGTCGTTGTGTGCGTGTAGAATGCAAGTTGAGAGATAAAAAATCACTTTCTATAACCTAGCAAATGTATGGTTTCTTTTTTTTTTTGTGGGTGGGGGGGGGGGGACAAGTCTTGATAGAATCTATCCAGATGGTCAGTTGGATGTGGTCGCCATTTTCTTTGCAAATCAAAGCTTCCGCTGTTGCATGTAAAGTTTCTGCCAACATAGAGTTTGCCAAGTAGCGAAACAAGGCATTGAGCAATCTCAGACTATCAGATTGGTCCTGGACCTCTGAGGGGATTCATCAACATATATGGGAGGATAAGTGGTTTAGTTTGAGTTGAAATTGACATGTGGGCGGTTCAGACCATTTCTCAAGCATCAAATGGTTGGGATTGCCACATTAGGTTTCCATGTTGCAGGGTTACAAATTGTACATGGCCTGCTGACCAGTAAAATTCTCACCACTGTTACTGATAGAAACTGAAACACTAGAATGTATGTTTGCATAACATAACTATGTGGGTAAAGATCCATGCTTCAATTGCATTTCTATACTTTCCTTATGTGCGAGTTGCTGAAGACAGAATTATCTAGTCTTGCTTATGTTCTGTGTGTGCTCGTCATCCCTTCCTTGGGAGTTGTTGTTCACCTTCTATCTGCTATCTGTTGGTCACATGTAGGCATGATGATTATGTGTCCTTTTATTGCTTGCAGGTACATACCAACTGGTGTTCTTTTCGACCTTCTATGCTTGGAACCTGAAAGGCCATGGAATTTAAGGGTAAGCTGTTTTTCTACTTAATTTAGTTTGTATCTATGAGTACCAGTCTAGTAAGACTCTCATTTCCTTTCGAAGGAACTTAAGGAGAGTAATCTCTGGAGAATATAAAAGTAACTTTTTCTTTTTTCTTGACCTCTAGTAACTTAATTATCTGGGTTACCTCAAAGATGTTTCTTCCATTCTAAAAGAAAAATATAAAATAATAAAAAATTTTATGCAAGGGAAATTCTTTATTGTACAATGTGTTTATGGGTATTTCTGTCCTTTTACCTGTTCTGGAATGTTCTCATCTATTATAAATATAAAGGAGCTGTTATCAATTGGTCATAACTCATAAACTGTTATTCCACAAATTCACATGGTACCAGAGAGAGTTCCTCTGTAGGATGACCTAATGCCCTAATGCCCTAATGCATTTGTCACTGGTCAATATGCTGTAACTGATGCTTATGCCTTTTTAGGCAGGTCCCAGAAACATGACACTTTAGAAGAATATGATTCTCAGGTTCTTACTTATATGTGTTTCATGCTAATTGTTAAAGACAGTCTTTTTTTAGCCGATGCTTGTTCCTGTTGTTGTACAGTCTTTTTTCTCTTTTTAAATCAGTTATGTCAATATATAACATAAATTTGGCTGCCTTTGTTGAAACAGTTTTATGTATTCTTTCCTTTCAAAAGCCAGCTGACTAGAATAGGTTCTGCAGGTGCATTTTAGAGGATATCCAGAGCATCTTTTGAGCCCCTGTGAAGGTGAAGATAGTGTAAAGTGGGGCTTCATAAATTCACTAAAGGAGGTTAGTCTACTCTTCTCCCCATCATGGGTTTCCTCAAAGTATTTGTTTTGATTTTCAACTTAATTATTTTCTTGTGAAAGTTTCTTTTTGGACATGGGTGGGCAAGCCTCTGGGATGCACACCCTGTGTCTCTCTTTCTTCGATTTCCATGGGAAAGGACCATCCTTCCCCTCCCATCTGACCCCTACCTGGTCTAGGTAGGCCGCTTATGTATAGTGGGTGGCAAAACTTGTGAAATTTTGACTAAAATTTCCCATTTTGGGAACCTCGAAACGAAAAATAGGGGACCGAAAAAAATTCCAAGTTTCGATTGAAATTGTCAAAATTACGTCGAAACCTATCGAAACCTCAAAACCTCGAAACTTGTCGAAATCTGGTTCATGGGAAAAAAAATTCCCAAATTTCGTGGAAACCTGGGACTTTTTCATTCAAGTTTCGTAGCTTTCAAAAATTTTTAATTTTTATGTTTCCTCAAATACCACGACAAATACCCCCTCTATCAGGACTTCCCTATCCAAATTGTGTATTCCCTTAGACTGGTTATCTTAGGTATGTTGATGATCAGACTTATAAAGTTGCAGTTGTTGATTGCCTTGACAACCATAGGCATAAAATGTCATGGGATGTTTATGTTCGTTGGTTAGAGGAGAAGATGTTACATGCATTTTGCTAAAAAAATCAATGTAAATATGTCATTCAATGTATATAACACCAATGTAGAGTTGTCCAAGAAATACACTATAAACTTAACTACTTAAGTACATAACATTCAATGTATAATTTCTAACTTCAAAACGTCAAATACATTGAATGTAATGTACTATAGTAGGTAAGTTTAACTCGTGTGCTTCTTGGGAGTGCAACTCGATGGATCCATCCGGTGAGCTGAGTAGTACTAACATTTACATTGATTTTTTTAGCAAAATGCATGTGCCAATATATTATTTATATTCTAATTAGTTTAAATGCAGAGTCCCACCCTAAAATACTCCCTAAAACCTGTCGAAACTTGCACGAAAAAAGTCCTAAGTTTCCTCGAAATTTTCCAGTTTGCCACCTAGGTTTCCCATTTTCACCTGGTTGAAACTTGAGTTTCCATCGAATTTTTTTCTATGGTCCAACCCTCCATCTGACCCCTCCCTGGTCTAGGCTGGCCGCTTATGTATAGTGGGTGGCGCGTCCAACCCTCTCATGTTACATTTATATCTTCCAAAATTTGTTTACTTCTACAATTGGCTGGAGATGAATGAGTTTGTTTGGAATGTTGCCTTGTACCTCTCCCCTTTTCCTGCCACTTGGTATAATATGTTTCTGAACTTTGGTTTTTGAGGATTGCTAAAGAGGATGCCTGGCTTCTTGATGTTAGTAAAGTTTTAATAAGGAGTAAATACCCTCTATATTCGACAAAAAGCACTCCCAGCGATACTTAAGAGAGTCTCGTTTTCAGCAGTCCTATGCATTCGCGGCAAATTTGAGCATGAAATCCTTCTTATTATTAAATTAATTTGATCATCTATACATCTTTATTACATTCGTTAGGTTTCTTTTGAAGAGTCCTACTCAAGTGCTGATTTTGTTATTAATTCGATAGATGTAATTGCTATAAATAAGAATAGTAGATGGATATAAAAAGTTTATGTGAGAGCCATTGCTCTTGGGTAGCCTAGGAATCACCTCTGCTGGTAGATTACATTGTTTCTTATTCAACTTTTATTCAAAGTCTCGTTTTTCTTCTTGAGTTATTCCACTTGTTAAGTAACCTCATTCAGTTTCCTAACAAATTGGCATCGAGCCATCGATTCTAGGGAATGGTCAAAGTCAATGGACGAGGTAGAGGATTGGAAATATTGTAAAAGATTCAAGGTCAAGTGGGACTCCTAGCACAAAACATGAAAGAGAAGGCCAATCGGTTTAGAGATGAATTAAGGTTCATGTTATCCAAGAAAATCAGCAGAGATGCATACCTTAATGCCGAGTGACTAGACCGATGGAGTTCCGTTACCAGCTCTCGAACCGAGAAACCAGAGACTTCCTTCCTGACATCTTGAGATGCCAATTTTCCGGGAAGATCCGATGGGATGGATCCACGAGCTAAAGGTACTTTGATCTGTACAAACTCAGCGATAAAGAAACTTTCAACCCTTTGTTTTAAGGTGCCACTAGGATGGATACGCTTCCAGAACTGCAGCACCATTGTCATCATGGAGAAACTTGAAAGAATCAATGATCTATCGATTTAACTCAGCAGCTGAAGACTCCCAGAAGCATTATTAATCACAAGCAAAGTGAACGTTTCGCATATGAGAAGGTTTGAGAAATTACACCCGAGCGTAGATGGAGAATGGTTGAAGGGGTGTTTTTCGCTGTTTAAATGAAAGTAGGGCTAAGTTCATTATTTGGGCTCACCAATTTGGGCCAAATAATGGACCGGCCCAAGCCGTGGAGGACAAAATGGAGTGGGGAAAAATAAGAAACCTCTTTTGGCCCACCCACTCAATCAGCCCAAAATCTAACCTCACTGTTATTAACTTCAGCCCACCCAACACCAATATTAAAGGAACCAATACGGTTCGGACCGGAATAACCAAAGCTTTAACGGTTCGTTCAGCCAAACCAAATAAGTGAACCCGCGTCTTCCTCTTCCAATCTCGACCCGCAACTACGCTGCGACGGAGCTCGCGCTCACTTGGTTATCCCGGAGAAATCAAAGATAAAATGGACAAAGGGGTATGTTTCGGTGTGACCCCATACTCCAAAGGCCATCGATGCCCTCTCAGCAACTAAGGTTTCTTCTCCCCGATGATAGTCCGTGTTCCCGAGGAGTGATCATGATGACATATGGAGCCGGTGCTTGAGACGGAACTCTCGCATACCTCTTTGGTGGGGATCGATTCACCACACACACCGAAACTAACGGACAAATAAATGGCTATGAAGTCATCATTCGATCGATTGTGGAGCAACGCACAATTTCGTCGCTCAGGTTGGTGGAGCCGTTGGGATTGGAAATCCGAACAATTTCATTGCTTTGGGCGATGGGCGTTACAAGTACGGATTTGTCCATTCCATTCAGCTCCGGTCTTTGTGCAAATTTTTACCCTTTCAATTTGGGTAGCCTTGATATAATCTTGGGCGTAGAATGGCTGCAGACACTAGGGGAAGTACGTAGTAATTGGCGCTTGAGAACCATGAGCTTTGAGTGGCGGGACGACCCGTGAAACTAAATGGGGATCCAACCTTCTCGATTAGAAACAACATTAAGAGTGTGCTCTCGGTTCGCGTGGTGATGGATATCGGCTACAACCTCGCATCCCGTCGAGCGATATTAGTACAAGAGAGTACTTGTCACATTTATTAACCGACTTTGCTCATTATTTGCTAACCAACCATCGCCGCCAGAAGGAAGCAAGACCACCGATACTTAGCCAGAGGAGTAACCCACCTAATATTCGACCCTATCGTTACCCACATTCTCAAAGACGAGGTCGAAGATTGTCGAAATTTAACCGATTGGTCACCTAGTGTGAGTCCTTACTCCTCCGATCGTTGGTTCAAGAAGGATGGCGGATGGCGTTTCTCTGACTATCTCCAATAAACTCCGCTCCCACAAGTTTCCCATTCCCGCAATTGACGAACTGTTGGATGAGCTCGAGCCACGTTTTACCAAGCTTGATTTGAGCGATACCACCAATTAGAATGACGAAGGTGATGAGAAAAACGCTTTTCGTCACATAATGGCATTACGATTCCGGTGATGCCGTTTGGGCTCTCGATGCTCCCCACATTTCAATCACTAATGCATGAGGTATTTCGAGAACACTTGCAAAATTTATTTTGGTGTTCTTTGACGATATTTTGGTGTATAGCAAGACCATGGAGGAACATGTGGCCCATTTGCGAACCACCTTTATACTTCTCACACAGACCACCTCGTAGTCAACCGAAAAAATGCATGTTTGGGGTTGCTCCTGAGTATTTAGGACATATCATATCTAAAGCAGTCACGCGGACCCACGGAGATTAAGTGCATGGTGGAGTGGCCCCAACCTCCAATCTTAAAGCCTTGCGAGGTTTTTAGGATTAACCGGGTATTACCCGGATTCGTCCAATTATGGTAAAATTGCCGCTCCACTCACAAACTTATTGAAGAAGATGCATTTCTGGGGTACCACCGCTTTAATGCCCTCAAGACAGCCATGACAACCGTTCCGATTGGTGACGCCGATTTCTAGAGTTTTTGGTGAGCCGATGCTTCGTTTTGCTGTGCGTTTTGATGCAGGGCCATCCCATTGCCTCCGGAGCCAAGTGTTGTCCCTCCGCCACCAAGTCCTGTCTTGAGAAGAACTAATGGCAATAGTACTTGCCATTCAAAAATCTCATTACTTTGGGGAGACATTTCAAAGTACGAACGGATCAGAAGTCTAAATATTTGCTGACCCTTATCTCTATCACAAGTGGGTCTTGAAACTTTTGGGATTTGATTTTGAGATATTGTATCGTCCGTACACAGCCGCCATGCTCTCTCCTCCATGATCCTTTATTCATGACCACTTGCGAGTAGGGACTATCCCTCACGCCTCGGACCGTTACCAGATCGTTCGCCTTCTGGTCCCCTCCCCCTACCCTTCAAGGGCACCTTACTCTATAGAATCTTAGTCATCCCCGTGGGTCCCATTAATTCCCAATTCTTTCGGTATCATTCTACCCCATTCGTGGGCTTCTTTTTGACTTCCTTCCTTTATCTGTGGATGTTCTGTCCTCATTTGTGGCTATTTTGCTTTCCAATATCCCATAAACCCCTACTCCTTCCCACTACCAATTCCTCGCTTTGGAGACATTACATGTTTTATTGGTGGTTCCGGACTAGAGTGGAGATCCTCTTTTGTAGTTGCCCTTCCATCCCATTTCTCGCTCTTTCCACCCTTATTCCGCCAGTGTGCTTCTCTTCCTTATCCCTTCTGGGTTCCCTCCCTCGTCTCCGTCTCTTCTTCCTTGTATTTTTGTGGAGCTTTTATTCGGTCCAACCTCGTTCCTCCTCCATCCTCCGTGGTCCTGTTCCCCTTTTTACCTCATGTTTTTCCTCCCCCCTGGATTTTGTTCCTGGCCTTTTTCATCCTTTCATTCCCACTGCTCCCTTTCTTTGTTGGCGCCCCCTCTCTTCCGTGTTGGAGTGTCATCTGTGGATGGGTTGTGTTTCCTCCCCAATCGGTGTTGGAGGATCTCAAAACAAATCTGCGGGTGGCCCAAGATAGGATGTGCAATTCCGCGGATTCAAAGCGTAGGGAAGTGCATTATCAAGTGGGGGATGAAGTTTTTCTTAGCTACAACCTTATCGCTTCCAAACTCGCCAACGGCCCAATGAGAAACTCCCATCGCTACTATGGGCCGTCCGATCATTGAGCCGTGGGACCAGTCGCCTATCGTCTCGTTTACCCGATGATTCACGGATCCACCCGGTGTTTCCGTTCACGTGAGCGGCACGGGGCAGCACATTGCCGCAGCGCTTCCAACTTGTTTGCGGGAAATGGCGAGTTGCGCTCACACCCGGCCTTGCTCAACATTCGTTTCTCTACTCAAGGGTTGCTGGAGGTTTGATTCAATGGAAAGGACTGCCGCCTTGTGAAAATACTTGGGAATCTTATGCTGAAATACAATCTCACTTTCCAGATTTTCACCTTGAGGACAAGGTGAAACTTTTGGAGGGGAGTATTGATAAGCCCCCGATATCAAGAGTCTATATTCGACAAGGAAAGCACTCCCAAGGAAACGATTGCGTTTGAAGAGTGAAGAGAGTCCTGCGTTTTCAGCGAGTCCTAGTGCATTCGCGCGGCAAATTTGAAGCATGAAGAGTCCTTCTGCGTTAAGGTTATTAGAATTAGATTTAGAGAGTCAAGAGTCATAATACATCTAGGTTAGAGTTACATTACAGTTAGGTTTCTTTTGAAGAGTCCTACTCGAAGTAGGCTGATTTTGTTAATTAATTCGATAGGAATGTAATTGCTATAAATAGGGGGGAGGATGAGTAGAAAGGATATAGAGAGAAGTTTATGTGAGAGCCATTGCTCTTGGGTAGCCGTAGGAATCACCTACTGCTGGTAGATTATATTGTTTCTTATTCAACTTTTATTCAAAGTCTCGTTTTTCTTCTTGAGTTATTCCACCTTGTTAAGTAACCTCATGGCCCCCCACCAAGGGGATAGAAAAATTTCCCTACCCCCAATTAAAAGGGGGGGGGGGGGCTGCCGCTGGGAAACAGCGACTGGGGGTGGGGTTTTAGGGGGGGGGGGGGGGGTTTGGGGGGGGGGGTTGGGGGGGGGGTGGGAATTTGGGGGTTTTTTTTTTTTTTTTTTTTTTTTTTTTTCTTTTGGGGGGGAGGGATTTGGATTCCATATACCAAAGGTAAATTTAGCTCCAAAATCTTCATTTGTTTCTCTATTGCGGATCATCTACGCAAATTAATATCAGGATAATAGCAGAGTATTTTTGTATTCGAGTGTGACAGAAGATTTAAGGCATTGGATAAGAAATTAATGTTAAAATGTATTGCTATTTATATTTACCAGAAGAATTGCAGAGGTGGTTCCTATTTCCTCATGTTCACTTAAAAAGATCATACTAAATGGTAGACATTTAGTTTTCTTATTTTACCTTTGAAATTGTGTAGTATGCCATATGGGTATTATTTCTTCATACAATGGTTGCAGGATAGACTGTTCAGATAAGCTTATATGTACCACATGGCAGATGCCACAGAGCGGATAGACATAAATTTTATTGAAAGGTAGACTTCAAGGTCCCCTGCCTACATGTCAAGTTTTTACCTGGGTGAAGTTTGCCATGTGGCAGATTATGTCTAGGGACTATAGGAGGGTGCATAGGCTTATGAGCTGGCTTAGAAAAGTGATACATGGACGCATGCCCAATATATGGAGGTGTTTGATTTAATGTGGCTACTCCAAACATTCACCTGTCTATGTACTGGTTATGTGGCTCAAAATAGTGGACTCTTATGATAATCTTATCAGCATGGGGCCATGATTATTAAATTGTCCCTGTTTCATATGGCTTGAGCATTTACAAGCTGTCATGGGTTTGGCATATTACTCCTTTTAAAAGCAGCAAAAGTTCTTATTTGAAGGAATATTTTTTGATCATTTGGATCCCCGTTATCCATTCCCCTGTTCTTTTGGCACCACTGTGGAAGGTTCTGGTCATAAATAAAATTATATAATGAGGAGCCAACTGGGCTGCAGCTGATGGCACTTTTGGAGATCCCAGCGTATCTTTTGTGCATGGATCCACCTTTGATAATTCAATACGAGATGGATTCTACTGCTTTGGCAGCTCAACAGGCGACTTGTTGTTGACTCCTGTTTCCTGCTTGGGGCCAGTCACCTTGTATAAATTGGCTTTCCACCTAAATCCTGGATTAACCTGGTCTTGTGACTTTGTGGCTTGCACGGACCCAGGGGAATAGTCTGATCAAAGGCCTGGATTTCCTAGTTCTAGCATCAACACCCCTCATCAAAAAGGGAAAAAGGGAAGAAAAAAAAAAAAAGAAAAGAAAAAAAAAGTACCACTTCAGCAGTCTTCTCTAGAAGGAATGACTGAGCAGAGATTAGTTTTTGAATGGCGTCTTTGATTAGTCTGGGTTAATCTGGGTTAATCTGATATTGGAAGGTTGGATTGGTATGTGTTGAGTAAACAATTTACTCATATGTAATTAAAGATGACCCAGCACACATTATTTGCTTGAATGGTGGTGCTGCAATGGCATCTGAGAATTGTCAATGAGATGACATGATTTGCTAATAGGGTGTCATGCAACTGGATTTTTCCTCTGCAGGTTACCTTTTGCAAGATAAATTCTTGTAGGAGGGATGGATTTTTTTATTTTATTTTATTCAATACATATGTTATAGGTGTTGATATTTGATTTCCAGTTTCTAAATTCTGTTTCACTCTGTTTTTACTCTCTCTTTCTAATTAATAAATCGAAAAAAGAAGTGGGGGGTGGGTAGTGGTGGAGGCAACAACGTTTCTCATCATACTTAGTTACTGACACAGGCAGCTTATGTTATAAATGGGAACTGCAAGAATATAATGAACATGTCGCAGCCTGATCAATTGGATATGTGGCGATCTGTGGTTAATGGTATGTATCCTTGACTAAGAAATTTTCTGCTTATTTCAGAAACTATGTTTTGTGCATTTGATGTATGTTAGAACAATACATTCTCCAATATTGGGAACCTTAGAGAAGTTTAGTCAGCAATTTAAATACTCTCAAGAATGGTCTTCAAATTAGAATTTGAGCAAAGATTAATGTAAAATAGCAGGTATGGTATATGTGATCTCCAATATTGGGAACCTTAGAGAAGTTTAGTCAGCAATTTAAATACTCTCAAGAATGGTCTTCAAATTAGAATCTGAGCAGATTAATGTAAAATAGCAGGTGGTATTGTGAATTGTGTATTCTTTTTTTTTTGGGCTTTGTGGGGGGGGGGGGGGGGTGTTTAAGTTGGTCCTAACTCCACAGTGGGGAATGAGACAGGATTGAAGTTGTCTGGGTATCACATAGTCAAAAGGCGACAAGATGTATGGGTTTGTGTGGAGTGTGGTAGTCTATTTTGTTGAGTATGGTACTTAGACAATGGACAATGTGTTGCCTTTTGCACCTTGGTGAGGTTTTGATGTAGGCGTGGTGTCATATTTGTCAGCTAATACAATTTTAAATATTTTTTATATCACATACGCTGTATAAATAGTAATAGAAGATAAATGGGGAAGAGGAGAAGAAAGAGAGAACAATGAGAATGAGATGCTTGTGTAACCTTGGGAGTTCAAAGTACTAGAGCTACATCAACGTCATAGCCTTATCTAGGTTAATGGGGTCAGCTACATGGATCTTAGAGGAGAGAGTAGAAAAATTAGGAGTTAGTAAGGTGGGGTGGGGCATGCAACCCGGACACAACATAATAACTCAAACTCAAACTCTAGGGCATTGATGATAGATGTGGGAAAAGAGGCAACAGCAGTACATCAAAGTCCAATCGAAGGGGGTTGACTAAATGGATCTTTATTCTCCACTCAGTACTTGTTGTGAAACACAATATTGGCAGAATGGCTTATTGATCAATGTGATCACAAGCCCTTTATTTATAATTAAGTAGAAAGTACACTATTACATGAATACCCTTACTTGGGTAACAAGAACTTTACATGAATAAAAACTCTAATAGAGTTGGACTCCTTGTAGAACTCAACCAACACTCCTCCTCAAGTGGAGGCATATATATTAGTCATGCCCAACTTGCCTACAATAGGAAGGAAATCTCCTTCTTTCAAACCCTTAGTGAAAACATCTGCCACTTGGTCTCCGGACCTCACAAAAGGCATGCAAATAAGCCCTTGTTCCAACTTTCCTTTGACAAAAAACCTGTCAATTTCAATGTGCTTAGTTCGATCATGTTGTACTTGATTATTAGCAATACTAATAGCAGCCTTGTTGTCAGTTTGTCACAATATAACATCATAGGGTTTGGAACTTGGACTCCAATATCTTGTAGCAAGACTTTCAACCATAGTAGCTCACAAACTCCACGAACCATAGCTCTATATTTAGCTTCGGTACTGGATAAAGCTACCACATTCTGTTTCTTACTTCTCTAAGTAACTAGATTACCTCCAACAAAGGTATAGTAACCTGAAATTGACTTTTTGTTTGGATATCCCGCCTAGTCAGCATCAGTGTATGCTTCTACTCTTAGATTATTAGTGGGTGACAAAAGTATTCATTTTCCAGGAGTTCCCTTCAAATATTGTAGTATTTTAGTAACGGCCTTCATATGAGATGAATATGGATCATGCATGAATTGGCTCACTATCCCCACGGCATAGGCGATGTCTGGCCTGGTGTGGGACAAGTAAATAAGCTTCCTTACTAGCCTTTGGTATCTTCCTTTGTCCACTGGTTCTCCCTCTTTTTCTTTAAGTTTAGCTCCAGCTTCAATAGGGGTATCAACTGCTTTACATCCCAACATTCCCACTTCTGATAATAAGTCTAGGACATACTTTCTTTGGGATAGGAATATACCCTTCTTTGATCGAGCCACCTCAATCCCTAAGAAGTACTGTAACTTCCCTAGATCTTTAATCTCAAACTTTCTGCCAAGAAAGTCCTTCAACCTTTGAATTTCTTCACCATCATTCCCTGTGATGATAGTATCGTCTACATAAACAATGAAAATGTTATGTTAGTACTGGACTTCTTAACAAATAGTGTATGATTAGCATTGCTTTGGTTGTACCCAATAGAAGTCATTGCCTTCAGGAGGTGTCCAAACCAACATCTAGGAGACTGTTTTAACCCATAAATTGACCTCTTCAACCGACAAACTTTCTCTGTTGTATTGATATCGGAGAAACCATGTGAGATTTCCATATAAACTTCTTCCTCTAACTCCCCATGTAAGAAAGCATTTTTTACGTCTAGTTGGTGCAGATTCCAGTTTTTGTTCACAGTTACAGAAACAATAGGACTCTTGACAGTGTTCAGTTTTGCAACAGGAGCAAAAGTCTCCTGATAATCAATCCCATAGGTCTGCGTAAACCCCTTTGCAACTAGTCTTGCCTTAAACTTGTTGACTGATCCATCTATGTTTTGTTTGATCACAAACACCCATTTGTAGCCCACTGGTTTTTTTCTTGGACAAAGTGTAACCAGCTCCCAAGTATCATTTTTCTTTATTGCTTGCATTTCCTTTACCATAGATGCCTTCCATCTTTTATTAGCATAGGCTTTTTGCCAACCTTTAGGAAAAGATATAGATGATAGAGAGGATATAAAAGCATGGTAAGAGTCAGACAAAGAGTCATAAGAGACATATTTAGTTATGGGATGCTGAGTACAAGATTTGATTCCTTTTCTCACAGCAATAGGAAGATCAGAAGAAGATACCTCAAGGGGAACAATAGAATCTGATTCTGGAGCAGGAGACTGAAGTGGTAATGTATCACCTTTCTCCACGTGCTTTAGCAGGTTGTAATTCTTCCTCTGATAAGTCTGCACCTCCTTATTCTGGTCAATTTGGTTTTGGAAGACCTCAACAGTGTGCCTCACAGGAGTGGTCTCCACCTGGCTAGGTTCTTCACATGGTTCAGAAAACGAAGGGGGAGGATTAGAGTCCTCAGGTATACTGGCCGAAGTCTCCCCCTGGCCAGGAAACTCTTCTTGAACTCTTAAGTTGTGTTGGTGTGTGATAGAAGATCTAGAGTTGGAAAGAACACCTCTCCTCGAGGACTCTCCCCTTGGAGAGGTGTATAGGAAGGGCAAGATTCATGAAAAATTACATCCATTGATACAATGGTTTTCCTAGAAGGAGAATGATAACATTTGTACCCTTTTTGAGTAGCAGAATACCCCAAAAATATGCAGCGTAGGCTGCAGGGAGCCAGCTTACTTTGGTGGGCTATGATTCTGGCATAACACACGCATCCAAAAACCTTTAGGGGAATAACAAAAGAAGAGACTCCTTGAAGAATCTTATTAGGACATTTAAAACTAAGTATCTTACTGGGCATCCTATTCATAAGGTAAGAAGCAGTGAGGATAGTATCACTCCAGTATTGGTCAAGTACATTCATAGCAATCATAATTGAACGGGCTATCTCGAAAAGATGCCGATTCTTCCTTTCGAGCAACCCCATTTTGGGCAGCCGTATCAACACAACTAGTTTGGTGTATTATGCCAGAGTCAGAGAGATATCTCTAAAATTCACCATCAATACTCTGTATCATTGTCACTGCGAAGGATCTTCACAGTGGCGTTGAACTGAGTTTTAATCATATTATGAAAATCACGAAAACATTGGAAAACCTTATTTTTTTCTTGTTTTAGAACGAGAGTGACAATCGATAAAAGTAACAAAGTACCTATGGCCAATAATAGACACATGTCGACGGGGACCCCACACATCAGTATGAATTAGCATAAAAGGAGTAGATTTTCTATTATGAAGAAAAGGTAAATAAGTAGAACGAGTCTGCTTTGCAAAAATATAGGCTTCACAAAAAAAATCATCCTCATTACAAGAAGAAACCAAATCAGGAAATATTTTCTTAAGAGTTTCTAGAGGGGGGTGACCTAGCCTACGGTGCCACTGATGAAGGTCTGATATTACCGAATGGACCTGATTAGAAGATGTAGTCAGAGCAGAAGTAGATCCTCCAATCGGCTCGAGCAAATAAAGTCCATTGTCTAGTTTACCACGTCCAATCTCCTTCCTCGTGACCAGATCCTGGAAGACACAGTAACATGGGAAAAAAGTCACTTTACAATTCAAGTCATGTGTAAGACTACTGATAGAGAGCAAGTTAGTAGAGAAAGAGGGAACATGTAAAACTTTAGACAAGGAAAGTAATGGAGAATGCTGAATGGTCCCTTTTCCAACAATGGAAGAATAGGGGCCATTAGCAATTCGAACTTTATCCTTTCCAGAAGTTGGAGAATATTGTAAGAAAAAAGAGGATAAACGTGTCATATGATCTGTGGCTCCTGTATCAATGATCCAAGGAGTAGAAATTGAAGAAACTTGGAGCATGTAAAAGCTTTACCTAAAGTAGCAAGGTAAGAGTTGGTATGGGTAGTAGAGGAAGCAGTGGTAGAGGCTATACCGGCAGTAGAAGACTGCAGATTACGGTGCAGAGTAGCTAACTTCTCGGTGAAAAACCAACGTTTGCAGAGGATGTTTTGGAAACTGTCTCAGAAATATAAGCTTTCGGTTTTCCTCTTCTTTGTGCTATTTTTTGCTCAAAATCAGCGGGCTTCCCATGGAGCTTCCAACAATTGGCCTTGGTATGATATGGTTTGTGACAGTGCTCACACTTGACAATCTCCTTAGCTGAATCAGATCTAGTGCTAACAGATTGCAAGGCTGATTTCTCCACAATAGGAGTATGAAGTATGGTTAATCAACGGTTTTCCTCACATTGAACAAGGGCATAAAACTGTTCTAGTGTAGGAAAGGGATAACGATTTAATACTTGCACTTTGATCTAATCATACTCCACATTCAAACCTACCAAGAAGTCATATACTTGAATCTTGTCAACGTGCTTCCTATAAGTAGTCACATCATCTAGATTAGTGGGGTGATAATCTCCATAATGGTCCAAATCTTGCCAAAGAGATCGTAACTCAGCATAATATTGGGCCACAGTCAGTTCCTTTTGGGTAATCTCATGAAGCTTCTTTCATAGCTCATAAACCTATGCATCATTCCCCAAGTGTCCATAAAGTTTCATTAATAGCCTTCCAGATTTGGGCTGCAGTATCAAATAATAGGTATCCACGGGCAATATTTGGATTCATGGAATTCAAAATGAATGACATAATAAGAGAGTCATTTAAGATCCATTTATCCTGTGAAACACCAGTGGTAGCAGGTTTGATAGTGGTGCCCATAATGTGTCCAACAAGCCCTCTTCCGGTGATAGTCAAGTAAGTAGATCGAGACCAGATCAAATAATTTGTTCCATCAAATCTTACCGAAAGAGGATGAAGAGTGGGGTAATGTTCAGAGCCGGTGGGAGCAGTAGTACCGTCTAAAGTTGCCATGTTGAAAAAAATTGTCTACAATTCTTCAGTCTTCACCCTTCAACTGAAACGTCGCAGAATGCAATAGCCACACAATTCAAAAAGTGCATATAAGGAACACCAAATTCTTTTTTTTTTCTTCTTCTTCTTTTTTTTTTTCTTCTTTCCCGGTAATTACAAATACGTCCCTGAAAAATCAGATTTTGCAAATAGGTCCCTGTAAGTATGTAAATTTGCAAATAATACCATAAACTATGCAAATTTACCAATAGACCCTTGATAGAATGCAAATTTACAAAATTAACCCCTCAAACATCTGTTTTATTTGGGCTAATCGAAACACAGCTTCAGATTGAAGAAACAGAGGAAAAAAATTGCAGGAGCAGCTTCAGATGAAGAACCAAGGTAGAATGGTTGAAATAACTCATTGTAGGGCAGCGGCAGCGGCAGAGGCAGGAGCAGCAGTGGAGTTTTTCTTCTTCTTTCCCATTTCTCCTGTTCTTGATTTTGTCGAATCGAACTCACCGTATGCAGCAGTACTGAAGAGCAGCCAGAAAGGGCGATGAGTTTCGATGGGTACTGAAGAACATCTAGAAAGAAAGGGCGATTGGTTTTGATGGGTCTTCGATGGTTTTCGATGGGTACTAAAGAACATCCAGAAAGAAAGGGCGATGGGTTTCGATGGGTTTGAAGAACTGTCAGAAAGAAAAGGCGATGGGCGATGGGTTTCGATATTCTTTCTGAGACAGCGAGAGCGCGAGAGAGGCAATGAGGTAGGTTCTCAGCGACAGCGAGAGAGAGAGACGAGGAGGTAGGTTCGACACTCTTTTATTTTTCTTTCTCACTTCCCTAATCGTACTTAGGCTTTGATACTATGTTGTGAAACACAATATTGGCAGAATGGCTTATTGATCAATGTGATCACAAGCCCTCTATTTATAATTAAGTAGAAAGTACACTATTACATGCATACCCTTACTTGGGTAACAAGAACTTTACATGAATAAAACTTCTAATAGAGTTGGACTCCTTGTAGAACTCAACCAACAGTACTGTTTAGGTCATATAGGAATGAGGCCTCAGCTAAGCATGGTTCTTTTGCCCTCCTCAATTAAGATCAAGTCACTCCTCTGAAGTGGGGCATTTGGAAGCCTTCATTGAACGTGATCATGCTGCCTCAAAATAATGTTTTGTAACTAAAATGAATAACAACGACAACCTTTTTGGGTGCAAGGATGGCCAACAATGATGCATTTATGAGAGTTGGCATCCAACTTAGAAACACTGGGACGACAATCATGAATGAAACAATCAAACAAACACTTCTGAAGAACCGGCTTTACAGTGCCTACTTCTTGCCTATTAGTTCAAGGATTTTGACCTTGAGCATCAAAAATAGAGATAAATAGCCTTGTTCACAGGATTTTGAACCCTGCTTTGAGTTTTTGTGGTGGTCAGCTCTGGTTGGTGATTCTTCTTCCCTCAGCCTTTTCTTGTTCTGATTAGTTTGGGCTTCTCCCATTCTCCCTTTACAAGCCCTTACCTTTGCTTGGCAGGGCATTGTTTTTGGCTTGTAT
Source organism: Hakea prostrata (assembly GCF_041222555.1). NCBI lineage: Eukaryota > Viridiplantae > Streptophyta > Magnoliopsida > Proteales > Proteaceae > Hakea > Hakea prostrata. The sequence continues at coordinate 26,239,522 of NC_142605.1, read as the reverse complement.
TGTTTGCTGCCTCCTCCCTTTTTTGGTGGTGAAAATCTTTATTCGTCAAAAAAAACCTCATTAGAGAGACTGTAATCCACGGTCTGTCTGTTTGTGTCGTGATGATTAAACCAATTAAAAGATTACATCTATCCAAACCCTTACTTATTAAGTACTAGACAATTATAAAATGAAACTCTGGTGGCAATCAAGCCTGTACATCAGTAGCTTTCTCTGAGCTGGGTGGCTACCACTACAGAACTGTTCGAACAACAATGGAATGAGCTGCATAGATCAATATGAGAGAACAGGGCATACCAACATTATATAAGGAAGTAGAATACATTTTTTTTATTTTTGGGGGAAATCATACAGATATAATAATCTCATCAATGAGTTCAAACCTTTCCAAACAATGCAATACATATTAAGGCCTTCAAGTAAAAATAATGCACATATATGACTGGTTGCCATTGCATGAACATATAAATGAGAATATGAGATAATCACAGTGATCAGCCAGCTATTCCCATGTTTTGAGGGTGGATAAAAACAATACTATCACAGCAGGTGGCACATCCTGTGGCTAGCAGGTCATCTTGTGGGTTTGATGAGGGCCATGAGGCAACATTGCTAGCATCCCAAATGGCACATTCCTTGGCTGGCAATGCATCTTGTGGGCTGAGCTAGGTCAATACTACCATGCCAGATCGGTCAACCCATTGGTCAGATGGGGCATCTCACAGCTAGCGAGGCAATGCATTGCATCTCATTAGGGTACCCCACACAGGGCCCAGCACATAACCATATTATGAGAGTTCTTGAGGTCTCGACAACATCATGGTATTTTCAATACCGAGACAAGATTGCCTGGACCTAGAGTGATGTGAACAAGGATCTAGGGTTGGTTGATAGGGATGATGCCCCTAGATATATGTGCTCTTGAGTATCCTCTTCCTGAGAATCAGCAGTGTTCTAGGGCTTAGAGCACCCTATGATTGACGGGAATGGTTTGGTTATCGGATTCTAGGGTTAGGAAAGGCTTAGGGTTAGGTACGACTAGGGTTTATAGTCTAGAGTTTGCTGAACCAAGTCTGAAATTTGCTGTAATTTTGATTTCAGAATTGAATTTACTATTTTAGGTTTTGGGATTTAAGGTTTTGATTGGAATTAGGGTTTCTAGGGTTTGGATTAGGCTAGGGTTTAGGTTGAGTGCTAGTTGGGTGTTTGGGAATCCTAAAAGTGTTCAATGTTTGGATGAAGGATTAAGGAGATCTAAGGTTTTGAAAATTCTATGGTTAGGGTTTCCTAATAAGAGGATGATTTAGTAGGTTTATCAGTATTCAGTAAAAATAGTAGCCTATTGAAGATCGTGAAAAAATTAAGCATCTCTACTACTCCATCGTCTTATGAAATTCAACACTTTTTAACTCTTTCTCCCCCCAGCTCTTGACTTTTTGCTGCATTGTGTGACTCCATGTGCAATTGAAGTCAATTCAATTGGTTTTCCCTGTTTACTTTCCTTTTTGTTTCCATGACTGCATTACAGGAGCATTGCCAAACATGCACTAGATGTTGCTGCCACAAGTACACACATTTCATTTTTTTTCCTTTTCATTTTGGTCTACCAAAATTTGGAGATGCATTATACAATGCGAGTGCAATTACATTCTTAAAAACATCTTGTGAACCTCCTTATTAACAAGCTTCAGAAACTCCTCACGCTCCCTACTCATGGAGTGCATAAACAGGCACAAAACAAAAACAAGGTTTTAATAGGGTTAGGGAAGGGGATTCTGATCTAATAGGGTTAGGTCAGGTAGAGGAAATCTAGGGTATAGATTTGGGTTCCTGGTTTTTAAGATTCTGGTTTTGTAATTTCCAGAAATTCCAGAAGTGTCGCATGGTCGAAGGAGGAAGAAGAAGAAAAGGAGGAAGAGAAGGACTGGGATTGCCAACCTAAGGTTGGGGAAGGAATTACAGTGCCGCCGCAGGGTAAGGGAAGGGGAGGGGAAGTGATTCTCGATGGGGGAAGGGGCTGTAATGGCAAAATTAGGGCTGGGGATGGGGGAAAGAAGGTTGCAGATGGGAGAGATGAGAAGGGAGGGGCTGGATTAGGGGTGGGTTGTCTTACTTGAAGGATGCAAAGAAATTCAGTGTCTCATTTAATTTCTGCAGAAAATTCTCTCTCTCTCTCTCTCTAGCTGCCACAAGTTCCCCTGAGGGAACCCACAACTCTAGCATTATGTTCCTTCAAATCTTAATTTTATTTAATAATCATCAACTGAACTTTACATTGTAGAGAGGCTTATTTATGGTGATGTAACCCAGGGTCACTGGGCCAATCTTCAGGATCTTAGATTAGGGTTCAGCAGCAGTCTAGGACACTCAGGGTTCTGGATCTTGAGTTTTTGATGGAAAATAACTTGGACAGAGGCTAATTTAGGGTTTCTAAGGTCTGCTGCAAAGGGATAATGGCCTCTGGATCTGGTTGAGTGTTCTAGGCTTAGGGGATGGTTTAAGGTTGCTGTAGTGTTCTACTAGGTTCTGCCAATGCTATATTGATGTATTTTTAACTCCAAAATATCTGAGACTAACTGAAACTAATATGGACTCAAACTAGGGAGGATAATGACCAAAATACCCTAATATAGTTTGGCCCCTTCTGGTAGTTCCACAAGTTGGCTGCTAGCTTGGGCTTTCCAGGAATTCCCCTCCCTGGTTACATGATATAACCTTTAGCAGGAACTCAGAATAGGACTCTAATTTAGAAGGCAAGTCAAACTAAAACCCTACTTGACTAAAGACTCTTACTCGTACAAGGACTCTGTCACATCTCACTCTAGAAGGATCCAGATTGGTAACTAAGAGTAGATATGAAATCCATGCAAGAAGTGGACTGAAACTAGGGGACTCCCTTACTGCTTAGGAATCCCATCCTAACAAGGGCTCTTCAATAACGCAACAAATAATGACTCAAATGAAAATAAAAGTACCCATAAATATATTGGAGTCAAATAAACCCCAAGTAGACTCAACCACAAAATAGAAAAATTACCAAAACACCCCTATGCTTGGACAGAATTGCTTGGGTTGCTGGTAGGGCCACATGGTATTGATAAGCTCCCTGGGCCCTCTTTCATCATAAAGATAAAAATATCTTGGTTCAAGTGAGATCCTGGCCCAACCCCACATAGAAAAACACAATATCTCAATCAAGTTGGTCAAGATCTCAAAACTCAGCCAACTCGATCCTCTCGCTGTTGCAGACTTCTGGGGTGCTGCAAAATCACTTATGAGGTTCGCTTTTGACGGAGAATTTACTGGAGCATCTGGAGATGATCAATCATCTTTGCTTTGTTCAGCATCTGGAGATAATCAATCATCCTTGCTTTGTTCAGCATCTGGGGATAATCAATCATCCTTGCTTTGTTCAACATCTACAACAAAAATAAGCTAGGGTAAACCATTTTCTTTTAATTTTTTTTTTTCAAAAAAATTGTTCTAAAGATGTTGTTTGGGTGTTGGTTTAATTCTTTAGCACCACTATGACATGGGCAAGCTTGTTGATAAAGCTAACATGCTTTGGAGTTGCAATTGATTTGATATTTTTCTTTGAAGTGGACTTTTGAACATTTTCCCCCTCTTCTTGGGGATGAATAAATAAACTCGTCAACCAAATGAGAGAACAAGGGAATATGATGTATCAACAGTTTAACAAGTTAGATTTAGAATGATGTACAAATGAGTCTAGTGACTCAATCAAGTGAGATTTTGACTTCCTAAAAACAAAGGAGTGTGTCAATTTATTGATGAGGTCTATGTTAGGGTTGATGAATTTTACACTTTCCATTTTAGTGGTTATTGAAGTAATTTTACTTCAAATATGTCATTTGATCATTTTGTATTGGTATATTATGGTTAAAATAAGTACTCTAGACTTTTAGAGGTCTTTGCTTTAAACAGCCCATGGTCCACCGTCAAATGCATTTTTGGACTTGGTTCTCAGAGAATCTTAGAGTGCCATTCTGTCCAAAAGGCCCAAAATAGGCTGTATACAATGTTTCAGACTGAACTGCGTAAGATACCCACCTGAGATGGCCAAGAGTTCCCAACCCAAAAATACACCAATTTGGTGAGTTCTAGGTCCAACTCGATTTTACGAGCCACTGAGTTGGCCCAGGTTCTCAAATCTATGAACATAACTACCAGTTGGATAATGTTGCAGTCAATTCCAATCCAAAACCTTGCAAAGGTCTGATGTTTCTAGTTGCAACATAACACACTATTCTCATAAAGATACATACAGCAGAAATGCATTGAGAATTGTAACAAAAACTGTACACTTACAATGCTTACCAAAGTTAATAAGGTTACAACTAATTGGATTTTCTGACACTGTTGCTTGTGTAAAAGTTTCTGTAAAGTTGGGGTGACCTTGCGCTAATGGTCAATTTCTACAAACTATGCTTTTAGTTTTGAATCTTAAAAAGTGTTAATTCTCCTCTTCACTAACTTGTTTGTACCTTAATTGATTCTTGGTTTATACTGTTGTTCTCTCTCTCTCTCTCTCTCTCTCTCTCTCTCTCTCTCTCTTTAATTAGTGATTATTACAATCGTTCTCTAATTTTAGAGTTTGTTTCAGGTAACATGGAAGTGTACCTCCGGATTTCATCCAAACTTAAGCTTGGAATTCTTGGGGAAGAGCATAAAATAAAATTAACACAGGCCCGACAAACCAAAGATGAGATGGATACTGCAGGACCAAGCCGAACAGGTTTGTTCTCCACCTTCACCCCCCCCCCCCCCCCCCCCCCCAAAAGAAAAAAAAACCCGCGGGTGTTGAAGTATGCTAGTCATGAAATTCTTTCTGAGTTCAAGTCTTAGCATTTTGCACAATGTCTTTTTCTACTTCTGGACTTTTGACTCACATGCATTTGTTATTCAATACGTTGATTTATTGGATACAAGAATTGGGATCAAAGAGTGGTCTCTACAAATTGTGTACCTAGAGGGAAGTTTTTTTATTAACACAACATAAAGTACTTTCTGCTAATTTAATAAAGAAATTTATGCAGGTATAGAGAATCTAACTCTTGCTAGTTTTCCATCCCATACAAACTTCACTAAATGATTTCCTGTTTAATTTTTCTCAATCGTAATCAAGGAGGTAATGCTATCCAGATGAGACCCTTGTGTTGTCCTTGAAGAGCCTGGTAGTTATTCTTTTTGAACATCACATGATCTCAGACAGAAAAGGAGCCATAGTTGTGAGGCTTTTGCAAAAAACTGGATTCTAGAATAAATTATCATACTCAATTCATTTGGCTATACCTGCAACCTGTGATTTGATCCCTTTGAATGGGGTTCTACAAATGAAAATAAAAATAAAATGTGAAAATGATTTTTTTGGTTGGGGGGGGGGATGATGCTTGTGGGGCCAGGTTTGATCTCCCTACCAAGGCAGCAGCTTGTAATGACAGATCTCTGAGGACTAATTCTACAGTAAGAGGAGTAAGGATGTGAGTACCTGACCACCAACAATCTTCCTGGACTTTAACCACTAGGGAAACCAATACTTGGAGTCTTGGACTTCTAACTCCAAGCACAATGAGCTACCTGGACTTCAAACACCAGCAGCTCGGGTGTTTGGACTCCAATGCTCTGTAAAACTCTCTCACAGAGAAGGAAAGCAGCAGCCAAGCAACTTAATGACTATGATAGTATTGTCAATTGTTGCCTCTTTCGAGTTGAATAACTGTCTCGGAAGTATGGAAGCCACAATAAAAATAGGATGGCCTCTTTTTTCTTGTCTTACACTAATATTTTGACTTAACAATTTCTTTTATCAGTCAATTAGGTTATTGAGGAGACTTTTTTTATTTATCAAAACCGCTCAAACCTGAAAAGAAAATTTTCTAGACTTCAAAGCATGTTTTATTTGAAGTACTCAAGACATTATCTCCATTTTGAACTTAGGAGATATAATTGCTTCTAGCCAATGTTTATTAAATTGCTATTCAATTTGGGAAAGGTCCTGGGAAAGCAGGAGCTCTAAGTTTCCTAGACAAGTACCTATTACCCAAAGAAATGTGAATGGCTGGGACAACTGTCAGTATCCGAACCCAATATCCTGTTAGAACACTTCTAGCCATGATTTGAAGAATGGATTTTGTTAATAATGGATAATTGCTCTTATAACATACCCTTTTTTTTTGGTTGGTAGAACTCTTATACCATTCCACGACCAAATTTTTTTTAATTTGCAGTGGTTCCTGCTGTTCGATTTTCAAATTTAAAACTATTCCTAGATAAATTATGACCCAAAATATCTTTATTTTTCAGATTCCTACAGGCCCCTAAGAAGATTAACTGTGTTGATTTTTAGATTTACATCTTATTCAAATTCCTGAAGGCTCCTAATATGGCCAATTACAATTTTGTAACTCCCATAGATAGTTGACCCTTTCCTTAAACAAAATAAATAAAATATAGGTTAGTTTTTTTAATGAAATTGTTAATCTAATAACATTTTCCAAAATAAATATCTGCTGTTGAAGAATGGTAAATTTATACTAACATTCCCATCATCAGAATTACTTCAAAAGAATGTTGCTAAATGGTGTCTTAAATTGATATGCTTGAACATTAACAGTAAAGCTAGGATTCTCCTTGAATTTTTTTCCAGCTCTTTAGTTTGAGCAATCTTAGGTCAACTGTTCAGGCATGTGTGAGACTTTTAATTAGTTATCTTCTGCTGGCAATATCTAAGGTATTTGTTTCCATGGTTTAAGCTTTTCAAAATAATTTCCTTAATAGGTACTTCATTTTGTTTGCCATGAGCACAACACAGGTGAATCTGTGTGAACCCTTTATTCTTGTCACGTTTATTGTGGTCTCTTATCCTGTTGAGTGCTGTCAGGCAGGGTTCCTGTCCGGTTGTATGTGCGGAATATCACGGAGGATCTTGATGATTTAGAAGATTCTCCTCCTGTTGAAAGTTGGGACAACATTCTATACATAAACCGACCTGTTTTGATTCATGAGGAAGAAGGTATGGTTGCATAATTTTTATGTCCTTTGAAGAAATTTACCAGTGTATGTGAATGCTAAAGTGATCATAGTCTTTCTATACTGTGTTCCTAGTGGAGATGTAACATGATTGACCCGTTGCTTATCAATTATTCTGCTAGTTTTCTCTAGAACACCTGTACATTGCATTGACTTTGCATTAGTGGTCACTATTTACTTTGAACAGTGTCCATAACTAAGGTGAGTTTGAGGTCAGATTATCTGCTTTATCATTGATTCGCTGAACAATTAGGCAGAATATGAAATGTGTGACCTTAGGACTGTATCAATACATTTCTTTACTTTATTACCTAATACAACATACCTTCACCCATTTTGTTGCAGGCAAAGCCTTCACTTTACATGATGCAATCAAATCTCTGCTGCCTGAGTTTTTCACTGAGGAATTGACTAATGAGCAAATTGCTGCTATAGATCCTGAGGATGGACAAAGCAACACTGAGACTGACTTGTCTCATTGCGATGAAGAGAGTGGACGCGGGGGAAAGAATGGAGAGGGGGAAGAAACATCTGATAAAAGGAACCAGCTGCCCTTTTCAGCTAACAAGGCCGACATTAAGCTTATCCGTGTCCAAGGGATTGAACCTAAATGGGAAATACCCTTTTCTTGGGTCGTCAACAACTTAATGAACCCTGAGCACTTTCTTCATATTTGTGTTGTTGTCAAACTTCCATCAGGCCAAATCAATAGAATGATGATGTGATGATGAATCTGGGTTTCTATTCTTTTGGGATCTCAAATCATTGTTCATTCGTTTGTATAGAAATGTACAGAAAGAAACATCTTCATTCCTTTATAGTAAATGATCTAGTTCCGTTTTGAATTTTGCCTCTGTCAATCATTCTGTTTCAATTTAATGTTATCACATTTGAATAGCCTCTGAAATTCTGAAGAGAGCATAAAATAAACTGCTCTTATATCTGAGAATTGGCACGAATCACTCGTGAGTCGGATCGGTGAGAAACCAAGAAATCCAGAATCATTGGCCGGGCTGAATTCCAGAATCACTGGCTGGGCTGGAACCCAATCTAAAATACATACAGATCCTCTAGCCACCATTACTGCCATGCCTCCAACATTTTCTTCTCACAGCCCACCTGACATAGGTGGGTTATGGTGGTTTGTGTTGGGTGGGCTATAAGAAGGAATTTTGGGGGCATGGGGGTAGAGGAAGCTTTACAATGGAAGTTATTTATCTAATTAGGAGACTTATAAAAAGGTGTAGAGAATATAGGAAAGACCTTCATATGGTATTTATTGACATAAAAAACTTATGATAGAGTTCGTAGAGTGTTAATTTGGCAAATATTAAAGAAAAGAAGTGTTGCAAGTAAATATGTAGACATAGTTAATGATATGTGTGATGGTTTAGTAACCCAAATTTGGTCTATGTCAATTTTTAGTCCAATAAAGTAACTTTGCATCTTCCCCTAATTACTATAGAAAAAGTCAATCTAAGGACAAATTATCACTTCTATGGCGAATTTTCTCTACTTTTTTTTTAACTTAATTTTTTTTTTAATTTTTACATTTAAAGGGATTAAAGATCACCCGAACTTTGGTCTTTCTAATTTGAAAACCCTTTTTGTTAATGATATTGTGTTGATAGATGAGTCTCAACCGTCGATCAATGGATTTTTTTTTCCTCATTTTTAGTAGCTTTTTCTTCTTGAGTTCTTTTTTGTTTCAGATTTTAAAGATGGAATAATTTCTCTTTAGTCTCAGCATCTCCACTTTTAATATTGGAGAAGAAGGAATGAGGTGATGAAACTTGACGATGAGAGAATATGTAGAGTAATTCTTTTAGGTCCTTGGTTCAATTATAAATGAAGGAACAAAATAAGTGAAGTATACAAGTGAGAAAGTCATTTCACCTCCTCTGGCGTGAGATTCCTCCGATCGCTCAAGGATGATGTTTCCCAAAGAATTAAAATATGGTGGATGAAGTGGAGATGTGCATCCGAGGTCTTATGTGATCGAAGTATTCTATTAAAGCTTAAATGAAAATTCTTTAAGCCACTTAGATTGGATTCCATCTCGATTTCTATCTATGTAATTTGTATTAAAGAATCAAATGGATCAATTAAGTGCTCCCAATCTTCATCTCAATCAATGCTAAGATGGATGAATGGTTTCTAAGAAGGATCTCAACGATCAAAGTTAATCGAACACTTTTAGAATTGGAAGAATGGGGGTTCCTTGTTCCCATAAGTGATTAGTGTTTGAACCCAATTTTTTTTCATTTCTTAATTTTCAAATAGGATTTGGAAAATAAGGATTTAGAATTGGTAGAACCAGGATTTGGGAATCGGCAATGAAGGAGGGTTTGATTTTGTAAATAATAAACTTTAACCCCTTTAAATGTGAAAATAAAAAAATATAATATTAAGAGAAGTGGTGAGAAATGATATTTATAGTTGTAAGCCTTATATCGTTAAATTGACTCTTTCTATAGTACATGGGAGGCAGATGCAAAGTCTCAATTTTTTTGTACTAAAAATGACATAGACTAAACCTCTGGGGGTCCAGATGAAAATTATCCTTAATGATATGTATGATTGTTCAGGACAAGTGTAAGAACAGTGGGAAGATAAAGTAATGAATTTTCAATTACACTTGAGTTACATTAAGGGTTAATTTTAAGCTCATATTTATTTGCATTTGTAATGGATGAATTGATTAAAGACATTCAAAATGGGGTCCCTCAATGTAAGCTTTTTGCTAATGATATTGTGTTGATAGATGAGGCTCAAGTGGAGATTAATGCCAAGTTTGAATCATGGAGAGCACCTTTGGAATTAAGAGGCTTTAAATTAAGTAGAACAAAGACATAAAATCTACTTTGTAACTTTAGTTTTGATCGGACAAACGATAAGGTGGTGAAATTTGACGATAAGGGATTTTTTCAAAGTGATTCTTTTAGGTACATATGTTCAATTATAAATAAAATAGGTGATATAGATGATGATGTTTCTTAAATAACTAAAATATGGTGGATGAAGTGGATGTCGGGTTATGAAGAACCCACCGAATAGAACAATCAGCAAATAAGATAAAAGAAGAATACAATATCTTACTTATTTTTCTGATGTGAAGGATCCACCTAAGTGGCAATCCCTCCAAGGATGAGATTCGACCCTAAACCAAACAAACAAACTCCCCAAGGATTTTTCCTTTGGTTCATTGTGGAAGCTCGGACTATCAGTTTTGGTGGTGATTGTTCGGATACCACTGTCGGGTAATGAAGAACCCACCGTTTACTTGCAAATAAGATAAAAGAAGAACACAATAATAACAACTAAGAGAAAAGAAAGACACAATAATATATGGGCAAGAGAGAAAACTCCACTATAAATAAAGAAATATCCAAGAGAGAAGATATTTGGGATGATTAAAGAAGAAGGAAGAGGCACTTATAGCCTCTTCCTCTCACATATTCCCACATCGACGGATCGATGTGGGACTAATATTACAACAGTGGAGAGTGCGTCCGAGGTCTTATATGATCGACATATTCCATTAAAGCTTAAATGAAAATTCTATAAGACCGTTGGACTATTTTAGAATGTATGATCTAAAGTAATCTTGGGTGTTAAAACGAGGCAAATAGCCAAATTCGTGCTCAGCATGAATCATCATCCATAACGATGGAGGAATGCAAAACTACATAGCAGGATAAAATAAGGCATTTTAGCAAACAAGAGTTCCTCAAGTGAGTTTTCTCATAGATTAGTTTTGAGAGAAGCAAATTTTGTTTGATGTGATACAACCATGTTCAACGGAGATCTATAAATGCTCTCTTTTCTCAAAGTGATCATACATCTAAATTGCAGCAACTAAACGTATTTTGATTATTTTCATAGATAATCTTCACGAGAAGTGGTGATAAATAAATTATAGTTATTATGCCTTATATCTAACATGACCTCAAATAGAATTGATTGGAATATATATATATATATAGTTATTTAGTTGGAAAAATATTTATTGGGGTTGTTATTATTGGGGATAGAAGATATATATTCATTAAAATCCCTCAGAGGGGATAATCATCAACATGGAGATCTGTTCCCTTCAGTTAGGGCGAGAAAGGCTATTTTTCACAATAACTATTGGATGTGGCGCTTGGTTTGCTGGTCTTAAGTGCTCTCTTGTTGATACTCGATTGCTCTTGGAAACAACCTCTTTAGAGGTAGGAGTGTAGGACTAACTATTTGACCCTCTGTAAACCCAGTTAGATATGATCAACCTCCACATTAGTTATGGTTTTATTTTGTTTTTAAATTTGTTCAGGAATAAATAAAACACCTCACCTCTTGAAGGTGTTAGCTCCGTACAGGTCCTAAAAGAAAGAACTGTATTGTGATTAGATAGACTAGACGGTGATGCCAATAATTTGAAAATGGGCTCCCCTTCCTGTAAAAAAGTTTTAGAAACCCTATAAAGTTTCTCATTTCTGGTCTGCAGTGGATGCTCTCAGTCAAAAGAAAGGCTGAAAATTTCATCTTGTCATGATTAAAGGCATCAGCAACATCAATCAAAGTGTTACTTTGCATGGATGTATCAATCACTTCTCCAGTGGATTCTCTAATGAACACCATAACAAATAATAATTGGTAATTCTTGTTGCCATAAATGGAAGAAGGGTCTATGATAATATGGAGTTAAAACTTTAGATTTGATTCAAAGTTAAAACCTTGTAATCATGATTAAAGAGTCATTTATTCAACTAACCTTGTAATCATGATCAAAGATTCATTTATTTAACTGAGACTACAAAAGGCTATTCGACCCATCTTTAGTTTCAAAAAGATATGAAATTATCAGAGTGTTACAAGAAAATATGTTAGCTATGAATACTTAAAGCTTCTGGGGTCATGGGCCCTCTAGAAATATTATTAGAAAAGGGTTTTGCTCATCACAAGTTCACAACTCCAAGCCAGTGGTTTGAGCTAGCAGGGGAATTAGGCTTTTGGCTACTACCTCCTTTAATTCTCTCTCATTCTTCTCTAGCTAGGTAGGGGGAACAGAGAACAAAGCAAAAGAAAATACAAAATAAGGCCTCATATTAGATAAATGAAACTCATCCATGAAGTTCCTCTTTCCAAGCATAAGCAGCAAGGCTTGTGGGGCTAAAAGTGTTCCCTTGTCCTCTCTCAATGTGGTAACCTATATTTTGTTGCTTCTCCTAAACCTTCCAAGTGAATGGGGGACACATGAGGAGACCAACACTGCAAGTTGGAATTCTGAAAGGGAAACACATACCCCAGGAATTGCCTTAAGACTTGGGAGAGTGACTGATATTGACATACTTCTCACAAGATGTGACCTAATTGGTACCAAACCACCAGTTCTATGAAGTGGGACTCTATTCTGTTCACTTTGCCCAGAACAAAAACAAAAAATTGGCAGGTTACCTACTACATCATCTGTCAAGTGTCAAATGTGTGGGTTGCTGCACATATCTCAATAACCTCCCAACCATTAGATGAATATCACTAAAATCATAGATCCCAGAAATGAAATCCCCAACTTTATGATGCAGAGCTGTTCCTTTCCTTCCCTGGCTCCCTTACAAGGAGATAATGGATTTAGACTCATAGAACAACATCATCTGCAATATTTGCTGTTCCCTCCACAGTTGGGCAACTGGGGAGTAGCCCCAGTGTTTAGTTATAGCCGGCAAATGCATGTGGGGGGTCACTGCAGCAGCCCACCCACCCTTGTGATTGATAGCAAGCTTGATGCAAAGCAGCTTTGAAGGGGATATATTACATTATTACCAGTAGATACATTCTATTGACTAGAATTGTGAGAACGACCCATAATTCTCTTTCTCTCCACCAGGAATGATATGAGTCCGGATCTTCTACATGCCAGCGCAGAGGTCTGTGTTTCTTTCACATTTTTTTCACATCATATTATGGGTGGAATCCATATGAGTCATGCTGGGTCTCACCTTTGATTTATTTTGTCGATGCTTAGAGAGGTGGATCTTACTCCTAATGTATAGTGAAAAAATGTAATGCGAGTATACACCTCTACCTTGATGGGTAATGGGTAGAGGATCAAACTCTGGTGATATACAGATCCTTTTGTCTCTATGGAATTCAGCTTTATTATGTTATACATTTCTTTTAAGTAGTCAAGTGTCCACACTAATAACAGGTTGTAACCAACAGGGAATAGAGTTGTAGAGCTAATACAATTTATTGGAAGTGGAAATCCCCTAGATATCTCAGTTAGAGAATAACCCTCCAATAACTAGAAAAGGATCAAGGTCCTACCTTCTAATGCTATCTCCAAAAGGCTAGTCAAGTTAAAGTTTACCCATTAAAAATTAAGTATGTGGGATGCACATTCTCATCTAATTAATGACCAAACCTAACTGTACTTGTGAAAATAGAGCTGCAATTATATATTCAACTATTGCTTCAAAAGGCAATGACACACTGTGTTTAATTATAATCTCGTACTGCTAAAAAGGAATAATGCCTAATTAAAGTAATCCCATGTAGTTTGTAAGAACCCTGATCTGGGTACTTTTTATCTAGAATACTAAAAGTTAATATATTAATAATTCACTATTAAGAAGAGACTAATCATCTTGCACAACAATTGAAACCCCATCTCTATAGACATGTAGCCCACAACTTTTTACAATGTATATATATATTTCACTAGAAAGGATAATGTTCATATAAACTCATAGAGCAAGGACAAATAAAATAAGAGCTTGTCGTGTTTTTCCTCAGAAACAAATGTGGAAAAACCATGTGAGGTGTTCCAATGCCCATAAGAAGAAAACAAAACACATTTCTTAATCAAGTAAGAGGATGCATGCGCAAGCACATATCAACAATTTCGAGGTCTTGTGACATTAAAGTCAATCAAGCATGGCAGCTTATTGATACAAATAGTCCATGAATGATGGTAAATCGTATCAAAATGTGATTTTGATTGTGTTCTCAAGATCTTTTAACCTCAAAGTTAATCTAACACATACCTTCTTTTTTTTCATACAAATACCATAAGAGTTTCATATGCAACTATGCAAGTGATTTAAAACATGCATGACTGTGTTGTAAACCTCTTGGCCACTAATAAGGCCAATTCACAAGGATAGAAAGGTCATTTTACAATAACCCTTAACAGATCTTTTAACAGTGTTAGTTTTGGTCCTTTTGGAGGGTTTATATTTAAGGTCTCGTATTTTGAAGGGCTGCCTTGTGTTTAGTATGATTTTAAGGGGATGCATATTAAAAACTTCAAAATTTACTGTGTGGGATACAATGAGAAATAAAAGTTGGTTTTCAAATAAAGGAATCAGCAACAAGTCAAGCTGAAGGGTCCCCAGTGTCCCATACAGGGTGGCAATGCACAGGATGTTAACTGACTTTCCAGTTTCACAAAACTTAAATTTGGAATCTTCCTTCTCATATGGGTCTGGTTTCCAAAAATCACTCTTTGAAAAGATTTGAAAAAAAAAAAAATACATAATTGTTATGGAATGACAGATATGGAAGATTCATTTATCATCTTTCTTATAATATCCAGAATAAAAAAAAAAAAAAAAGGCAGAGAAAACTGAGTAGTTGGGAAGCCAGGGAACTGATCATGGAGGTGAAAATAAGAAGAGTTCATGGTGTGGGTCTGCTTCTCAGTTTGTTTAACTCACACAACCATACAGCTTTTAAGCAGGCAGCAATAAACACAAACTGTAAAAAATGGGTCTTAACTTGTGTTCATTGATGACAAGGATAACAATAATAATAATAATTGTAACTTAACCCTGATTTGACAATTTCATCACATTAACTGGTTTTTTAGCCACGTGGACAGATGAAGGATCTGAGTGGTCAGAGGTAACGTGGCAGAAGACTATTGGATACTTGTTTCATCCTGGTTTACCACGTCAGCTGCCAAAAGGTTGGGAAACTAGTTTAGGGAATAGCTAGAGAACCAAAAGAGATATCATTGGAGCATGTGGTGCACACGTGCAAATGAGGTTTTGTAGTTTCCTCTTTTTTCTTTTTCAAAATCCCTGTGCAATGGTCCAAATGGAAGAATCCATTCACTAGAAAGGAGAAGGAGAAAGAGAAGTAAGACTGAAAATTTTGCCATTCCATGTTTACATGGTTGATGGTTCTCTGTTTCTCACTTTTCTCAGAAAACTACAGTAGCAGAAGCAGAAGAACCTGCAAACTTCACTCTCTCACATTCCCTTGATAAAGTTCCATTTTGGGGAACTATAGCCTTACTTGCTTGCTCAGAGCTGTTGCTATCTGGGTTCTCTTTTTTTTGGGGGTCTTTATCTTCCATGTAAAATGCAGGAAAAGAAGCTAAGTAGGATGGGTGAAGAATCACTAACAACAGAAAGAGCAGTTGAACAGGTTTGTTTGTTTTCCGACCCTTTTGGGAGTTGGGTTGTTAGTTTAAGTGGACAAAGTGGCTTTTTCTATTGGATTGCAACTATCGCTTCCATTTGAGAGTTACTTGTTTTTCTTTTACCCTCATGTTTTTCTGTTGTTTGTGGGTGATGATGCGATTAGAAAATTGAACCTGGGATGTAGTGAAGAAAGAATTTTTCATTTCAGGTGTTAGTTGCATTGAAACTCTTAAACTTTTAGCCCTCCCTGTATGTCTTTCTTTGTTTGTTGGTAAGCGGCCTCTCTTTGAGAAATTCAGGTTCTACTGGATGTTCTGTTAACTTTAGGATAGCCATTTTGGTGTTGATGCCCAGCTGAAAAAAAGGCGTACACTGAAGTCGGTGTCTGTTTCAAGATTTTAAATGTGATACCTTTGGTATAAATTAGTATTTTATGAGTTTTAAGGAGCTGGAGTAACCAATTCTTACATGCACTAAAATGGCTATCTTTAGTGTTCTTAATTCAGAGAATCCAAAGGGTACAGGTATTTTCTAATCTCATTCAGCATTGGGATTAATTGGGATCAGAGATCTTCCAGTAACCAAGATCTCTTCATCTGAAAGGAGACATCCAATGTTTGGTGGGTTTTGACTCTAAATTAATAAAATCCCATGTTGGTGTTATTCTCATAAAGTTTCTACTTACTAATAGTTCAATATCTTTGGGGAGGCATATTTCTTTCGATGCACTTCCTTTTTCAATGTTCTTTGTATTTCTTGCCACAATTGTGCTTTCTGGTTATTCATCTTAATATGTTCAACATTGAATGCTGGATCAACTTGTCTTTAGTTATTGGATTGGACCCCTAATTCCCTATAATTTACTTCTTATCCTTTGTTTTGACTTGCTATGAAGATCAGTTTAATTGGGGCTAATCTGTTACTTCAGTGACTCTCTGAAGATCCTCATACTTCTAGATTAGTTTAGTCAATGTAGTATCGAGGATAGGTAGATGTGGGGGTAGGAAGATATGTATTTGCTGTTCTGTATTTCATTATTTCATTTTGTTTTACTGGTTCTTCTGTTTATTTCTAGTTGTGCTAGAAGTTTGATTCCGGAGTAAATACTGTGTCATGTAGGCAATTGTTTCACTGAAGAAGGGTGCTCATCTTTTGAAGTTTGGTCGGAGGGGAAAGCCAAAATTCTGTCCTTTCAGGCTATCTAAGGTACATCATTTCAATGCTTTCTGCAGCTGATAATTATGCGAATGGTATGAACCTGTTAGGAATAATTAAAAGAAATAAAATCTTGGCATGAGGATTATAATGTCATTAGCATCCTACAACAAGAATTTCGATGTCAAAAGAATAGTCGGAAAATTTTCTTTCTATTCTAGTGTAAGAAAAACTTCCATTGCAATTTTACTCTCACATGACTTCCCACCCCACCCCCCTTCCCACTCTGAATATATGGTCCCCATGTAGATGATACCATATCAAGACTAAGGACAACCATGATTTGACATGCTGAGTCCTCCCCAGACTGGTGCTTTGGGGAACCCTTTCCCTTCTAATGTCTAGAACTATTGAACGTGTTAGCGGAGTAGGCATAATTAAATGTGAAACATGGGATTGTCTTTTCGAGTTTTTTAACAGCATGATCAAAGCAAGAATATTGGAATTTTCCTTCTTATCCATTCATTGGGTTACATGAAAAAGACATAAAAGATCCATTTTGCCATACGGTCCATACGATGTTTTTGCTTTTAGTGTCATTCTATGGTGTTCTGGCCATGAAGATTGGGATTAGCTTTCTGGTGCATTTTGGTTGCATGAAGGGCAGTTGGAGCTCCAATTGTCTGTACTGTTTGTTTTATACTTTAGGTAGCACATCTATTGCATTCTAAATAGATTTGGAGCCTAAACTGTCACTCACTTTGTATCATTTAAAAATTTGTGGCACCACTAACCCTTATTTTTCTTTTCACTTACTCTCCTTTCTGATATTCGATATTTTTATCAAGCACGTCTTCCCCCTTTTTGTGCTTCAGGATGAGAAGCTTTTAATATGGTATTCCGGGAAGGAAGTAAGAGAATTGAGGTTGAACTCTGTTACAAAAATTATCCGTGGGCAGGAAACTGTAAGTAAAATAAACCTCATATTTCCCAAGGTATTTGATAAAAAAAATATTTTTGAACTTCACGGTAGTTTTACTTAATATTTTTTGCATTGATATTTACATTGCAAGCAAATTCCACAGGTAAATTTTCATAGGCACCCTCAACCAGAAAAGGAGTCACAATCCTTTTCACTTGTTTATGCAGATGGTGAATATACTCTTGATCTGGTAATCCTTTTCCTTTAGGTTTCAATACTTTGATTCTTTATCTTTTCGTGTTGTTTGGCTTTTGTCAATCGTTTGAGACTTTTTCTGTCTTGTAGATATGCAAGGATAAGGAGCAGGCAGACTCTTGGTTTCTAGGCTTAAGAGCCTTAATATCCAGGTCCAGCCTCCTTAAGTCTTCGAGTTTGAAGAGCCTCCAAGCACCTCAAACCTGTGCCAACAGCCCAGTCAGCTATTCACGGAGAAAGCAAAATTTAGGACTGCTGGAATGTGCCAACAAGGTTTCTCAGGTTTGAAACCCAGAACTGTTTCCATTTTCAAAGATATTTTGCACACATAAGGAGCTATGCTTTAGGGTCACACAACCTCATAACTGTACAGGTAGCAAACAAACATGGCAGTGGTCCAGTCATTTGGAACTTAAACTATCTATTAAATATTCTCTGGCCTAGTCAAATATGATGCTCATTGTAGTGCTGGTCTTTGACCCTTATCATGACCTGATCCCATTGAAGAACAAGGTCCAGCTTTCTGCGTCGTTGGCACCATGTAGTCAAGACTACTAGGTGATGAGTTGTAGACTAGGTTATATTCCTATAGGTGTTTACTTAGACAATATCATACAATTACTAAATACTGGTGTTAATATAAGCATGATGAAGATTCATAGTTTAGTGGCTGCAGAAAAGTAAATCCCAGGTCTACTTCTATCCCTGTCAAAAGCATAATGGGGATGCTTTGTCTCATGATGGATTTTTCTTTTTGGGGTTGGGGGTTGTGAAATTTACATATTTACAACTGATTATATCATTTCCTCACTTCAGTGTAAAAGAGGAAACAACAGAGCATTCAATTTGGTCTTGGCTGCTAATGAAATGAGTAGTCAATCAAGTGACAACTAATCAAATGCCTAGCATAGCTTGACTAAATTAATGTGCTCCTGGTTGCCAAATTAATCTAGCTATTGATCCCCTTGTGGCACCAACTACATTGTCATGGACCCACGATATCATACCGACAGCATTGGAATGCTGCTATACACAATAATTTTATTATTCAGTCTTCAGTTCCTAATAGAATTTGGTGTTAAAAACGTATACAATCTTTCAAAATTTATCCTTGACTTATACATCTGGACATACTTATGTCTATTTAAATTTTTCAATAGCCTAATTGCCTGAAAGATACATCAAAATATCCTCATATGAGCCTCATTTCCAATTTATGCATTATGAACTGTCATAGGTTTATTTATGGGAGTTGTCAAATTCCTTATAAATTAGAACTCTTTATTTTGTACTATTGTATTATTAACTGATTGCATGTTTTTTCTGCTTCAAGGTGCATAACTTATGTGGGAGTCCACAGCCAATGGGGGAGAGGGGTCTTTCAGATGCCTTGTCGTATTCTTCTGAGAGCTTCTACCCATCCACACGGAGAACTTTGTCAAACATCCAAACTGTAAAGGACCTTGTATTTCCACATTCATTCTATTTGGAGTCAGATAATCCAAATGAAAAGAAAGAGTTTAACACCAGCACAGAATGCCACAAGAATCTCCTTAATGGGGTCAGTTCCCATGCTCAATACATTTTCAGCATCAGATGTGAATGATACTCTGAGGGATGTGTTTCTATGGGGTGAAGGGTTAGGAGGAACTTCAGGCAGTTATGTGGATAGATATGATACATCAACTCATGTTCAATCTGATTCTTTACTCCCAAAATTATTAGAATCCACAGTGATGCTAGAAGTGTGTAAGATTTCGTTAGGAAGAAAACACGCAGGGTTGGTAACCAAACAGGGTGACATCTATTGCTGGGGAGAGGGGGATGGGGGAAAACTTGGGCACAAAACTAACATGGATATTTCTGATCCCAAAATTGTTGAATCCCTTAATGGGGTTCATGTGGAATCCATTTCATGCAGTGAACGCTACACATGTGCTCTAACACTTTCGGGTGAACTGTATACTTGGGGTGACAGTGTTCATGAAGCTGGCTTTAATGGGGATGGAGGAAATAGGAGCAAGTATTTCCCGCTTAAACTTTCTGGTCCACTGGATGGAATACATATATCAAGTGTTGCATGCGGAGCATGGCACATGGCAATTGTTTCTTCCTCTGGGCAGTTATTTACATTTGGAAATGGGACATTTGGGGTTCTTGGGCATGGGAATCTGCAAAGCATTTCCCAACCGAAAGAGGTTGAATCTCTGAAAGGTTCAAGGGTGATGTCAGTTGCATGTGGGCCTTGGCACACAGCTGCTATTGTGGATATCATGCCTGATCATTTCAAGAATGATGTCCACGGCAGAAAATTATTTACGTGGGGTGATGGGGATGAAGGAAGGCTTGGGCATGCTGATCAGGGAAAGAAGCTTATGCCCACCTGTGTTGCAAAACTCTTTGATCATGATTTTGTTCAAGTATCTTGTGGAACATTGCTGACTGTAGGGCTCACAGACACTGGTATAGTATACACAATGGGGAGTAAAAAGCACGGGCAACTGGGGAACCCACAAGCCAGAGATAAATCAATCACAATTGTTGAAGGCAAGCTCAAGGATGAGTTTGTTAAGGAAGTCTCATCAGGATCATATCACGTGGCAGTCTTAACATCAAGAAAAAGAGTTTATACATGGGGAAAAGGTGCAAATGGCCGTCTAGGATTAGGAGATGTTGAAGATAGAAACTCTCCAACATTAGTGGAGGCTTTGAGAGATAGACAAGTAGAAAGTATTGCTTGTGGATCTAGTTCTACAGCTGTGATTTGCTTGCATAGATCCGTATCTAGTAGTGATCAATCATTTTGTAATGGATGTAGAATTGGATTTGGGTTCACCCGGAAGAAGCATAACTGTTATAATTGCGGCTTTTTGTTTTGCCGCCTATGTAGTGGTAAAAAGGTTATGAATGCATCTTTGGCACCAAACAAATGTAAACCCTTTAGGGTCTGTGATCCTTGTTTCAGCCAACTGAGGAATAATGGACTTTCAGATAGAGGAATAAAATCAGAGAGTCCAAGTCCAAGATTGACTGTGTCTGCACGCAAGGCGTGTTCTGACTTGAAAGTAAGCAGGGGAGAAGCAACACTTGTACAGATTCCAGTGTGTTCACCCAAACTTTCTAATCAAGAGAAAGTGAAATACATTGAGGGGCAAAACTTGTCAAAACAAGGAGGAAATGATTTCCTTCTTGAACCTATTTCACCCTTTTTATCCATGTTGCCAAGATGGGGGCAAGTCCCTATGCCACCTTTATTTGGCAAATGTGATAGAGAAAATTTTCCAGCATCTCTCCATATCTCTGGGAATGAATCACCTGTTGCTCCATCTATACACTCAAAACAGCTGCTTCCTAGATCAAGATCTACTCATCTAATGGGTATGGGTATTAACAATGGCTTTTATGAATCCGAGAAGATTCTTGCTGATGAAGTTGAGTGTTTAAGGGCTGAGGTAATTGTTTCATCACACTCTATGCTTGAAAAGCTTCATTGTTTACTTTTTCTGTGTGTTGATATATATATATATATGTATGTATTGATCCTGACCCTTAACAGCTTGAGCTTTTGTGGTTTGTGGTTGTAACAATTACATTTACAAGGTTTTACATGTTGCCTTCATTTTTGTTCTATGATATTCCTCATGTATTTCTATGCACTGGTGTTTCTTGTGTGTGTGTGTCTGAGTTGTTTCATGTATATGTGCAGAACTTTGTCTTGCTTTGTATGTTTACCACTTTTATAGCTGAAATGATTTGTTGCAAACATTCAGCAGAACTGCAAAACAGTGAGTGGGCTCCTTGAATTTTTTCTTCCCCCCCTCCCCCACTTGTATGCAACATAAAGAGGTGTACCCAGTGCATGAATCTCCCAGCACTGCAGGGTCTGCAGAGATCATAATGTGTTTAGCTTACCCCTGGTTTCTCAGAGTCAGAGAGGGACTCAAACCTGTCACTACTTGTTCATGATGAAGCAACCTTATTGTTGCCCTCGGATGATAATTTACTGCATGCTACCTAAAATTGTGGATTCTGTTCTTATGTGTCATATTCCTGGAGTTTAATATCTAAGTATGTTCTAGGTAAGTTGATTAAAAATATTTGGGGGAGGAAATATACTTATGCATGGAATTGCTGGTTAGGGAAATGATGTTCTTCCGAAGACAAAGTGAAGTTGGATATTGCAAAAGCAGACAAATATCAAAGATTTCAGAATACTTCTAACAGAGGGCTGATAACAGGGTCAATGCCGCGGAAGCCTTAGACACAAGCTGAGTCCCGGGGGGGGGGCGATTTTCCTTAGCTGCTTTACCCCAACAATTTTTGCTGAGAGACTGTTTTGATACCTTGACCTCAGGCTGCAAGAGAGGGCTGGTGTTCTTTCTTATTTTTGTGCTTCTTATTTTTCCCCCTTTCTGTAGGCTAATCCTACATATAGTACAGAGAAAACTCTCAATGATTTTCCCTACAAATTCCATGATCAAACTGCATTTTTCCTTCCATTATTCTAGCAGTGAAGTTTCTCTCATTGTTATTAGAGCAAATTGCACCAGCACCCCAAAATGGAAGTCTTAAAAGCACGACACCCCACTTTATGTTTAAAAAGCATAGAGACCCCAAAATTGGATTTTTATTGGATATATTTGTCAAATTTATCACTGAAAACAGTTAAATCACTATTTATTTTAAAAAATATCCCTATAATAAATAGTGTCTAAAAGATTTTCAATGACAAATTGGACAAATATATCCAATAAAAATCCAATTTTGGGGTCTCTGTGCTTTTCAAACATAAGTGGGGTGTCAGTGCAATTTAAGGCCTCCATTCTGGGGTGCCGGTGCAATTTACTTGGTATTAAGTTAGAAGACTCAGGATAATTTATGAGGCCCAGCATACATTTTTTCAGTCTTTTGTTGGTCAATTTCATGTTGGAAAATTTACAATCTTTATATGTGCAAGTTCATCATTTGGCACTCATCTTACAAACCTTTCATTTCATCTGAGAGATGATCATGTTGTACAGCAAACTTGGCCTTACTCTTTTTTGTCAACCAGTTATTTGTTACACATTTAACTGTTCAACTTCAACCTGTGCTTGCCTTTGGATTCCCATTATAATGTGTGGATCTTTATACTGCCATAGTTCTTTCATTCTGGTCATGTTATTCAAATATTTACTTTTTCTTTTTGTTATTTTGTACTTTCCTCTTTTTTTCATTCTGTCATTTCTCTGTTTATAGGTTAATAACCTTGGAAATCAGTGCCAAATGAAAAGCAAGAAGATACATGAATATCAGCTACAGATTGATGAAGCTTGGTTAATAGCAAAGGAGGAGGCTGCTAAACGCAAAGATGCAAAAGAAGTTATTAGAGCTTTAAAAGCAAGAGTAATTTTCCTACAGAGTAGAGTGCAAGGGATTGGTTCTTAAATTTTCTGAATTCGAATGTTTAATTGGTACCATTACTAGTAGTTGAAATTTTCTTGAGTAAAGAGCTAATCTGTCTCTACCTTTGTAAATTCTAATGTTCCATAAGTATCATAACTAGTGGTTCAAATTTACTTTGAGTAAAGAACTAATCTGACTTTACTGTCTTTCCTTTGAATATTAACTTGTTTGGTTGAAAACCATGCATTTACCAGCCAATTGGTCCATAGGCAATATGAATGGTGTTACTCTTGGCTTCTTCAAAAGCAGCATCCTTCACAAAGTGGAGTTGACCTTAATATTTTTCTCATGAACCATGGGTTATTGGCAATGTAGATAGCAGCTTGATTATCTTAAAAGCTTCATAGGTTGTGTAAATGATGGGTTAGAATGCTGGAATAGAACAAGATAGCCTCCCCGCTCAGATATGGTTGTATTGGGGTTTTGTTTGATTTTGATCCAGTCAGTCAGATTGCATTAACCTCTTTATGTTGGGATCTGGGGGCTCCTATAACTTCAAAAGCAGTGTTTACTGTGATTTGCCTTTCTTCTACAATGCAGCTACAGGTTATGTTGGAGAAACAACCCACTGTGACAGAATCAAACTCTTATCCTGTGCTGGCTAATGAAGCTGATGTGCACCTGCCTGATACT
This sequence comes from Hakea prostrata, assembly GCF_041222555.1. NCBI lineage: Eukaryota > Viridiplantae > Streptophyta > Magnoliopsida > Proteales > Proteaceae > Hakea > Hakea prostrata. Next base: position 26,215,651 of record NC_142605.1, on the reverse strand, counting down.
CCAACCTGTGAGGACACCCTGCTCATTGCCAATCAAATGCCTGCTAAAGTTGTAATGCCTAGGGACAATGTAAATGGCCAATGCTCATCTATATCATCTTGTGACAACCTATCTTTTATGTGTGTGAGAGACATGTGTAACAGCTGCACTAGATTGGTGGACAATATAGCAATGATAGATTCAAGGCAAACTATCACTAACACAGAGTGGGTAGTGCAAGATGAAGCTGGTGTGTATATCACGTTAATGAGCTTATCGAGTAGGCGGAATGGATTAAAGCGGGTGAGATTCAGGTAACATTTGGTTCCTAGAAGTGGATTCTTTGGTTATCTTGCATTGCAATACACTTACCTATTCTGGCATAATAACTCTACTGCAGTAGAAGACTCACTTGTCTTGTTGGTTCAAACTCCAATTCATCTTTCTTTATCTCCATGATCTAGCAACTATTTCCTGCATTTTAGCCACCCCCCACAAGCTCTATGTATACATGTATTTGGAAGTTCTAACATTAGTAGCATTTGTGTGTCCTTTGCAGTTGGAAAAAATTCAATAAGAAAAATGCTGAGCAATGGTGGGAGGAGAATCAATTAAGAGTATATGAAAAATACAACATCGAAAGGCATATAATTCTGAGCTCAGAAGATATTTATTGAAGGTTGATATTTCTTCTCCATTGAACTTCATATCCCTGCCAGTATTGGAGTTAATTTGTCAAAATACTCCATTTGTAGTGTGCAAATCACTGATCAACACAATTGATATAAGTCATGCTTGCCACATGAGAATGAGATTTGTAGAGCATATAGCCTTTTTTTATTTCCCATTGTACATAAGAAAAGAAACATTCTCTCTGTTCTCTCTTCAAAATTGTGTTTCAACTAATCCTACTAAGTACAAAATGTAAGGGGGGGAGAAAGGTTCAGCTATATGACCAGAGCTTTTAGTAATTTAACACAATTTTTACCACCAAAAAAAAGAAAAGAAAGTAATTTAACACAATTAGGGATGTGATGGGACCGGCTGATGTGGCTTGTGGGCCTACTTTCTTTATGGGCTTATGGGCTTGATAGTTAGTTAAGTGGTGATTTTTGCGAGCGACACTCAATCTAGTAAGGGTTCGTTGGGCCTATAAATTGACATGGGACGGTGGGTATACCACCTTTTACAAGAAGCATTTCGAAAACAGGTAACTGGATAAGGATTCCCTTCTACCTCTTGTTTCAGTTTTTCTTTTTTTTTGGTGCCACCTCTTGTTTCAGTTTGAGTCTCTGAGAATATTAGATTCTTTAGTTTGTTTGATCTGATCTTTCTCCCGTCAATTTTATTGTAGAAACACAAAAATCTTAAATAAAAATAAAATAAAATAAAATAAAATAAATAAAAAAGAGAAGAATTTAGGAGTCTCTCTCCCTGCCTCCCAAATTGTATTTGGGTTTTGATAAAAAGGATCAAAATTGTTTCATAATATGAGTTCAAGAGTTCGAACCTCTTTGGGATTAAGGGGTATAATCTTGACGTTTACTTAAACATAAAACTACCTGAGGGTGTAGTCGAGATGTACGTAAATTGAACCAAATGAATCTCAAATCCAAGATAAATTTCTTTCTGGAGGACTGTTTCCCCTATGCCAACACATTTTAGGGCAAGGGAAGATGGCCTTGGAAAGCTCTGCTCTTCCTCATCCCCACCCCAAAACCCAAAAAAAAAAAAAAAAAAAAAAACTCTTAAAAAGGTGAGTACCCAATTGAACCAAATACAATCTCGACGTATATTTAAATTATACATAAAACTACTCGAGGCTGTAGTCGAGATGTATGTAAATTGAACCCAAAATCTCAAATCCAAGATAAAAAGGCTTGATTTTTTTTCTTCTTTTCATTACCATGAAATATAATTGTTTGATGGAGACAGTTTCTTTCTGGAGGACTATTTCCCCTATGTCAACACATTTTAGGGCAAGGGAGATGGCCTTGGAAAGCCCTGCCCCCCCCAACACACAAAAAAACTCTTAAAAAGGGAATAGTGAGTACCCTATTGAAGTTGTCACGCATGTACTCATACATGCACAAGGGCTAGAGTTTGGATATATTATCAACCGCGGGGAGGGAAATAGCTCCACACCACATACACAGTGGGGGTTCCACTTCTCAGACCTCGGGTCGTCCATCAGATAGAGGGATTGTCATATCCATATCTGATTGACTTCTAGATGGATTCAAATTCTCCTAAATGTATACAAAAAATGGAATACATACTTGGGTTATTCATCTTCATACTTAGTTCTAAAAGTAATCAAGCGGATTATCACCCTCGTATGTAGCTGGTTTATAATAGTAGAAGAGAACAGGATGGGCTCTCTACTTGGGGTTTGAGGAACTTGATAGTTCTTGTAATACTATTTTGAATCGTTAACCATTCATGTTTGATCTGTTCTTTATGGGGGAAAAAAATCATAGATTTTAGGAAATCTTTACTTTTTCCAGAAATCTAATTTTTAGGGTTCTCTTTGAGAGATTATACACAATTAGATATCAGCTGTATTTTTCGTTTTTCTTTTTCTTCTCACACAATGACAAAGAAAGGTAAGAAGATTCAACCTACCCAAGAATCAAAATCTGTCAAAGTCTTCTGTAAATCGGATTGGAAGATCAAAGAAGACTGTAAAACAGCTTTTGTCTCTCAGCGAAATCTTATCTTTAATATCTTAGGAAAAGAATTACCAAACGATGATTTTGATTAGTCATTATTACCTAAAAGGCCAGGGTAAAAGATAAAGAAGAGGATAGAAAGAGGTAAAGGAAACGCTCCAGCCAACCAAGTCTTCTCTTCTCCTTCAAGATTTCACAATTTGCTCTTTACCAGTCCATTAAAGATTGTCTACTTGCTCTCTCTCTCTCTCTCTCTCTCTCAGATGAAATATAGGGATATAAGAAATGAGAGGGGAGGTAACTGTATAAGAGAAGGGTTGATATATGGTAAGAGAGAATGGGCTTCCAAGGAACGTTTGTCTGAGAATCTGGAAAAGAGAAAGTGAGATGACTCAAAGACAAGGGACTTTGAATCCTTTTATATGTGATGATGATAGTATAAGAAAAGGGTTCACTGGTAGAGGAGAGAAGAAGGACTGAAAGAGAAAGAAAAGAATGGCGCCGGTTGGATTACCTCCTGGGTTTAGGTTCCATCCCACAGATGAAGAGCTTGTGAATTATTATCTCAAGAGGAAGATCCATGGCCTCAAGATTGAACTCGACATAATTCCAGAAATTGATCTTTACAAATGCGAGCCTTGGGAGTTAGCAGGTTTGGTTTCTTTGATCTTTCTTTGTTTTTGTAAGTTTTTTTTATCTTTTCATTTAATGCTACTTGTTTCTCTTGAACTTTCTTGAACTTAAATTTCGTTTGCATTATGGTTGTGGACATGTCAAGCACCATATATCTTATAAACTCAGTTTGACAAGTTCCTGTTGTTGATTTTCTCTTGTCAAAATAGATAAGTCATTCTTACCAAGTAGAGATCCAGAGTGGTATTTCTTTGGACCTCGGGATCGAAAATATCCGAATGGATTCAGGACAAACCGAGCAACTCGAGCCGGATACTGGAAGTCGACGGGGAAGGATCGGAAGGTTACTTACCAGAATCGAGCCATTGGAATGAAGAAGACATTGGTTTATTACAGAGGTCGAGCTCCTCAGGGGATAAGAACAGGTTGGGTGATGCATGAGTATCGGCTGGATGACAAAGAATGTGAAGACACAATGGGAATTCAGGTTGTTCGTGTATTATAATGATGATTACAAGAGCAAAGTGATGATGATGATGATAGTCATTTAAACATCAAATATGGGAAAGTTGTACCAGAATTTTGATTAAGTGACACGAGCTTAACAGCTATTTGATCTTGATAGGTGATTTTGGAGCTAATGCAAGGACCCCAATTGCTATTAGTTGCTAAGTTGATAGGTTGGCAATTCTATCAATGAATGAGGTGTTAATGATCCTCACACCTCACAGCTATCAAATCAAGATCAAATGGTTGCTTAAGGCCACTTAAACAGAAGGTTGGACACAACCACTGCCATCATCGTCATCATCATCATCATCATTATTGTTGTGTCTGATTTTTCTTTTTCTTTCATTGCTAGAAAGGTATAGTTCAAGATCCATTCAACCAATACATAGTAGAGACCTTCAAAATCTTAAGTCTAGGGCATATTCAAAGTGAGCATCAGTATCCTACTTCTGCATCTTTGCTTGTCAAGAACTCAAAAGAAAGCTTATATGTTGTTGAATGAGGTGCCATATGACTAAGTTAAAGAGACCCTTTACATGTGTTAGGCAGTTGAAAGCTTTAATGCTGCTAAATGGGTATGGGTATTTCCCCCATGGTTGGTTAAGAGCCCTTTTAACAGCAAGAGCTAAAGACCTAGGGGTGGTAGAAGGCGATAATGAACGTGGTTACCCATAACGTGCATGGAAAGTAAGAGAAGCTTTCACCTTTCTCTTTTCTTTGCTCTCTTTCGTTCTTATGCTTGAATAGAAAAATACCCAGTTAGATATTCTTTACTTGCAGAACTCCTCCTACACTTGGATAGATCCTTATGGGACAGAACCAGGCTTTACTTTGGCTATTCTAATGAGACAAAAGTTTCATTCATCTATATGACACAAACTCTAACTTTGTATTTAAATACTATATAGTACTATTTTTTTAAGGAGGAGAACATTTGATGTAGACTAAGCTAAAGCAAAATTCACCTCTCACTTTCATATTGTCGGCAGCTTTTTTTATTCCTAAAACAGCCTCTGCTCCTTCCATCAAGAACTTTATTCTGAAAATACCCAATCATGTAAGCATTAAGATTCAGCTTTACCTTTATTTATTAGCCTTCAATGCATCACCTTCTCCCCAAACCAAATCCTTTTCTTTGTGGGGGTGGGGTGGGTTTCAGTCTTAATGAGGTACCCATGTAGATAGAAGATTTATTAATTAGACCTAGTTATAGTTTTTATTATCAGAAAGGGAAGTTCTTAGAACTAATTACAAAGAAGTACATGAGGGTGACGAATGGACTATCAATGTTTTATCTCAGGATACTTATGCACTGTGTCGTGTTTTCAAGAAGAATGGTGTATGTGGAGAAATTGAAGAGCAAGGGCCAAGCAGTCTATCAATGGCGGAGAGTTCTCAAGGGATAATCAATGATTATGAAACGATGTCACCAGATGTGCCCATAGGATCATCTTCATACGTTGAAGATGAAGATAGAGATGATGAATGGATGCAGTTCATCACTGAAGATGCATGGCGTTCAAATAACTCCAATTTAGGTAGCGAAGACACATCTTGTGTTGGATTCTCAAATTAATATGAGTGAATTGGGAAATGGGTTGGCAATCCGAATAACATAATTCAATATAATTTTGTTGTAATAACAGATAAAACTGTAAATTTTCTTATTGTTTAATTGTATGATTTCCTCCATGAGAGGTTATGACTGGCAGTTTAATGGCAAGTCAATCTGATGATCTGATATGGGTTTGGGTTTTCTTTTTATGTGAGTTTGTTTGGGTGTAATGTGGAATAATGATGTAAGAAACTTTTCTACTTCTGTTCACCGTTCCAGTCTCTTCTTGAGAGCATATACAAGGCAAAATATAATGCCATGCATGCATTGCCATTTAAGAGAGAACAGTGTGATCTCCACTGATGGCGCTAGAATCTCTCCTTTAGATGAGTCTATATCCAATCCATGATGCCAAAAGAGAAAGAAGATAGCTGTAGTAATTATCTTGAACCCCAAGCCTTCGCTTTCATGTTCTAGCATGTGTTTAACCAAATAAACAGGTTCAATCAAGAAGGATACAGAGGATTAAAGTTTCTGATAAATTTAATTTGCTATGCTACTTCAGTGGGCAGAACGTTATGTGATAGAAGAAAATTACAATGGAAATATCTGAAGATCACCAAAAATCGTAGCAAGAACCCTCGCTGGAAAACCGTAACACGAAAAAGCCCAATTGTGCTTTGACCCTTGCTTGCACAATAAAACAATAGAACAAGATGTACTCTCCCAATTCAAGTTGGCCAATCTATGGGGTTTGGTCAGACTCTATCACTGGGGCTTTGCCCCTACAACCCATACAAGGCCTTTGTCTTGGGCTAACAGCAAACTGCAAACCTCAAAAAATGATTCTTCCCAAAAAAAAAAATATATATAGAAAGTAGGGCAAAATCTGAAACAAATACATGAATTCAACACAATAATTTTGTTGCTTCCTTAATCTTTAAAGGAGAATTGGAGACAATGTCAGATGCACACTAATTGTTAACAAATGTTACAAGCTGGTTAGCATCTGTACAAACAACCCAAGTTGATTAAGAAGCTAACTAGCAAGTGTCCTTCCCCATTTTACGAATGGTAGAAAATCAAATTACAAGGTTAATTTCAAGGCATCATATGATGGAAGCACAAGATATATACAGCCAAAATAATGGTGAGTGATAGCCATTTCTTGTGTAAAAGCTGGGTAGAAATGCTTCCAAATGTAGAATTAGCAAACCAAACATTATTCTTTTTGCAACTCCATTTATCTCTTCTGATCTTTTTCTTGTCATTGACTTGGTGAGAGCATTGGATCTCTTTCCTCTCCATCATGTCTTTGAGCACCATTTTATCCGAATGGTCTTCAAGATAGAAGCAAGATGTTAACAAAAGTGCAACTATTTGGATGCATGTGTTCATTGTTTCATTGATCAGGCTCCATCCTTTCCATCCCTCCATGGAGCTCTTGATCCCCCTAAATTTATCTTTAAACTTACTATAGAAGGAGCCATTTTGAGGTCTTGCAGGTGTATCTGTTTTCAGCACTGGGAAGTTTTGTGTCACCACTGGATTAAGATGGACCCGAACAGTTTCTGAGGGTTCAATCCGGTGGAAGAATGTCTCCGCTACTTGACAGTTAGAAATGAACATCCCATGGTTAACTTCAACTTTCTCATATACTTCAAAAGTGGGGGTACTAGGAAAATTTTCCATGTCATCTTGAGAGAACATCATATTTGGGTTGTTGCTGATAAATTGCAATTCACTTGTCTCACTATCATTGAAGTTGTTGTACTTGCCATTACCAATGTTTAAACCTGAAAAGCTGACTTCTCTATTAATGACCTAAGTGAAAATGGATAAACAAGGGAAGCAGTCTTGGGCTAAGTATGATTGATGGCATATATAGAACATACCCTTCATGCTAGACTCCTCCCTTTGGAAATTTGATGCAGTTTCCATGGGCACAGTCTTCTGGTTCTCCATCACCCTCTGCTTCAATACAAGTATTAGATCAGGGCAAAAACTAATTTTTTTACAAGATCAACTTAACCCACTATTTGTTGGCATCTTGCTTTAGTATTTGATCAATGAAATAATATTCCAATTTTGGTGGCTAATTAATAATTCCAACATCCACACCAATGAAATTTAAAGAACCAGATATTTCATGGATGCAATGCCAAGGACTATAGGATATGATCTTATTTTTTTTTTAGGCCAAACAAGGATATGATCAGTTGTGAATAGTTTTTTCCTTGTTCTGTAATTTAGCCATGTAAGCAGTGCCATTCAATTCAAAACCTTTCAGCATTTACATCTATTCCATCTCTTGGACGGTAAGCAGAAATAAAATCTGGTTGGTTTACAATCCAAGAACCAGAAAAGTAATATTGCTTTAAGAAAAATGTAGAAATTAAAATTCTTGAAATGGCTGATATTTTTCCTTTGAAATTGAACTATTTATCATTTGTATTTCCCACATCTCTTTAACCCTAATCTTAATTATGGTATCACCAAATTAAGATAAGCAATTAAAAATTGCATATTACCTTTTCTAGATCTTTGTTGCACGTTACCCTCTCAATCTTGAAATCTTCCTCCAAGTCCCCTATGTCTATAGACCTTGAAGACTGAGCCATAGCCCATGGTTCCTCTTTGATTCTTGAGGAACACATTTCATTAGCTTTACAATGTTGTGTTTCGCCCACTCTTTCCATCTCAGCTAGATAAGCAAATTCATCCAAACCAGCATAGTTTACTGGCCATTGGACATGACATTTGGATTCATTCATGAGATCTTGAGAAGCACAAGCAACTGAAAGTATTTCCTGCAATATATCTGATCCATCTGTGTTATTTCTGAAGGAACCCACTTGAGGCAGCAGCTTTGAGTCAGTCATTTCAACTTGAGAGTAGTCCTCAACTTCTAATGGAGGCAATGAGAGACGATGTTGCAACCTTGCACACTCTAGCGCGACGTCAACCTACAAACGCATTCGTTGTCTCTATTAAAATCGAAATACAAGCTTTGAATAAGATATTGTAGATGTACACTCTTGTTATATAATTTTACCTTAGGTGTAAGGTAGGAACTAGTACTGCAGTGATTTTGGAAGGCTGGATTTGTGGAGCCAAATGCCTCGTCTGCTAAGTATTGCATCCATCTCGCATCTGTTGCATCGTTGTTGTCTAGATATGAAGATCCATGAATGGTGTTCGGTGAGCATGTGTTTGATTGGAAAGCATAGCAAGAGCTTTCTAGTTCATCTCCTCTTTGCTCAGCAGATAACTCTAGAAAGGAAGAGCTTTCACTAGGCATCATTTGGTAATGGTTGACATATTGGCTTCCATGTTGGTCGGCCACCTTAGGGCCAGGAGATGTCTTCTTGAATATTCGACATAGCGCATAAGCATCCTGAAAGATCACAAAAAAGCAATTCGTAAGCAACAGATTGAGAGAAACAAAAACACAAAGCATTAACAGAATTAGGGTTAACTATGACTGCACCTGCAAGCCTGAGGCAGTTTCGCATTCTCTCTCATCAAGCCTATATTCATGCATGACCCAACCAGTTCTAACACCATGGGGTGCCCTTCCTCGATAGTAAACTAGGGTTTTCTTCATTCCAACAGCCCTAGTTTGTGAGTTCACCTTACGATCCTTCCCTGTTGCTTTCCAATAGCCTGCTCGAGTTGCTCTGTTAGTCCTTGACCCATTTGGGTATTTTCTATCTCTAGGGCTAAAGAAGTACCACTCTAGATCTTTGCTTGGTAAGAACGATTTCTCTGCAAAACCCGATAAAATCAAACTTGCATGAGAAGTCCATTAACAGAGACACAGTGAGTCAACTCATTGAATATACAGTGCATGAGAAACCGAGTTAACTCATTTATAGGGTCCTTTTCCCTATAAAATCCCTAGATGTACTTGGAACAGAAAAGTATAATCTTGCGCGCAGCTGATCGTATCTCTTGGAGACCATGCAACCTTTTACCTTTTGACTATCTCGTTCCATCTCTCTCAAATAAATTTCCTTTCTAATCAAAGAAACTATCATGGAATCTATGTAGTTTATAATCAAACAGAATAACTGAGTTCCCTTCTGCAAGCAAACAAAAGAGAATTCAAGTTTGAAGAGATGGGTTTGAAGGAAAACGGAGTCCTTCATGTTTAAAATTTTGAAGTTCACCATTAATTGAAGTACAAATTAAAACTCTTTAAACTCTTAAGTTGCTATCTTAAAAGCATCAACCCCCTAAACCTAAGATGAAAATTACTATGAAGATGAAGAAGATATACCTGGTAGATCCCAAGGCTCACACTTGTAGAGATCGACTTCAGGAATGATCTCAAGCTCAATCTTGCGCCCATTAATCTTTCTTTTGAGATAGTAAGCGACGAGTTCCTCATCGGTAGGGTGGAACCGGAAACCAGGAGGAAGAGATACTGGTGCCATTTCTTCGGACCTTCTCCTTTAACTTGAAAATCACAAACCCTGAAACAGCAATCCATCATCAAACCCTATTAGCAAAACATGAGAGAGAGAGAGAGAGAGCCCATGAAATCTGGTATGATAAAGAGATGGAGAAAGAAAGAAAAAGACTAGCAGAGAAAGAGAGAGAGCACCTCGATGGAAGAAGGTCCAAAGGATGGGTGCTATGAGAGGATCTTAATTACTGTGGAGAGGGGAATGGGATTGGGAGACTTGTTGAGCTTTTATAAGAAGACAAACACAGGAGAAACCGCCCACCCTTCTCTTCATCATCTTTTTGGTTAGCATTTTGGAGTTCCCATGTTTTGATGCTCGTTATCGTTCCTTTCAAGCTCTCTCTCTCTCTCTATAGGGATATATGATGATCTCATGCCTAGCTTTTTGTGCTTTTCTTAGAACATGGGTTCTATGTGTCAAGGCATAATTCGCATCATTTGGCCTTCTGATCCTACGTGGCTAATTTTGGCGGCGGTGTTATGAAGTGATATAGAATCGTTTTCACAAGCTGATACTTCCCTTCAATCCATCGTCGAGTTGTTGGACCGTTTTTATGGTTAGCAACCAGATTAATTAAGACCAGTAGTCAGTAAACTGAGTCTTACTTAAGTATTTGTTTGCAAGTTAATAGCTCAAACACTGATTTTGATTTCGTACCAAAATCCCAACTACGAATGAGCTGTTGCTAAGTACAGGATTTAAATTTCATATCTAACATGTGACCAATAGCATTATGAGTAAAGACCAACATTTCTTTTACGTTGATATAAGTAATTACGTGGGCATATGATAATCAATCAAATTTAATCATTATTCGAGCAGAGAAATCATTTTCACAAGGAAAAAAGAGATAGAGACGTGGGTGCTTTGCATGACACTAATCAGAAGCAACTTTGATCCTCTCTCACACACAATATTCGAAAATTTATCAGGTCCATTTCCGTCAGATGTTTGTCATGTGTCCCAGCATCACATCAGATAGTTAAAATCTATTTATCAGTCACATCAATCGGACCTGATATTGGTTCGATCTTGTTTGTGACTTGTTTGTAACTATTGCCTTTAGTAGAATTTGTTTTATGGTATATTTCTGGTATAGCTAGAACCCAAGGAAAAAAGGGAAAAAAGAGAGGCTTATAGAGACAACAATGGATGATAAAGCTTTTCAGGTTGTTAGCATGATCCATGCATGGCTTTTTGTTCTTCCCTTACTTGAGCTGATGAGACGAAATAGATATTTTTTTGCTTTAAAAGAAGAGACAATCTAAGATACCCACATGAAATCACTATTCTTACCATGGGGATATGGGCTTATATACCCTTTTTCTTAATCCCTTTTCCTAATTTGTTCATTTTAAATTTGTAAATTTGCATTAAATAAATCAAACCAGAACTTGGGTTCACATGGTTGCCCCATCCAGTGCGGTCCATTAACAAATTTGGACTGAATTTAAGACTAATATAATGATTAAAAGCTGTTAATTACAGTATGTTTCTTAACTGTCAGATTATTAAAATAGTTTGGTGGGAAGCCTTTGTGTCCATGAAGGAAGCAACAAAATATCTTTTTCCATAGTAGCTATGGCTAACATTTGCCCCTAACATGTCCACCAAATCTACAAATTAATATGGTCATTTACTCCTTTTATTTATCTTCAATTTATCGTAAATAATTTTGGGTTGGTTCTATTCAAACCGGTTCATTTGGATAATCGATGTATGGCCTCAAATTGATTATGGTTTGGTCATTGGTGTCTTAAACCAGCCGGTCTAAGTCTGGTTTAGATTTGTGTTGGGCTTTTCTCAACCGAGTCCAGCTCAATAACAAAACTCATCGGCGATTAATTGAAATTTATGTGAATTTAATCAACTCTTGGTGGAGTCAGCTTTTGACACATGAGGATTCCACGTGGAAGGAGGATCACTTGTGGTCCCCTCTTCAAATTATTCTCTGCCCCCACCATACTTTTCCTTTTGATCAATCCATCGTTGGGTACCTTTCCCCTTAAAGAGTTATACTTCTCCACCAATCAGAAAAAAAGAATTCAAAATTTTAACTAAAATTAAATGAATACAGGATACTAGTGACAACATTATTCCAATCTGACGTTTCGGAGCTCAGCACATGGAAGCAATATCCATATCTAATGGTAAATGTTTATGGAATAGTGCTTTGGCTTACGAAAGAGGCAACAAAGCAGGTTGGAACTGGGAATTAAAAAAAATCCCAAAACCTAACTTTTGGGTTATACATACGCATGGTGTGTACATGGACAGAACAACTTCAACTTCATGGAATCTAATGCTCAGATGAATCTACAACAAGAATAAGTGAAGGAATCCACAACAAGAATAAATGAAGGAATGAGAAGGAAATTACCCTAGTGCTAAGTTTTGGCATTGTTTATCATATTAGTTTTGGTACACTGACAGCACATCCTTTGGTATACTTTTATGCTCAAAGTATATGTTAAAACAAATACCAAAATATATATCACGAACAAAAAAATAAATAAAAATTAAATGAGTATAAAGATTTAACGTAGTTTACACACTAATGCAGTGTGCTACGTCTACAAACAAATAAGAAAAACTTTCATTGCATATAAACAAGGTTATAATGGAGACATCTCAGCCAATCACCAAAGTAACATTACATGCAAAAACTCATACGATCTAAAACTCCGAGGAGAAAACTCCAAATCTCACCATGACTTAATAAGAGAACATAAAGTACATATTTATAGATTTTAGTTGATCAACAAACTCAATCCATTGAGTTGCGTCATACAGTACTACCCCCTAAGTCCTCTTATTCCATTACAAATGTCATGAATTAAATTATTTAAATGACCCACCAAAATATATTGGTACAAGTTCATCTTCAAAATCGTGTACAAAAATTCAACTTAGAACATATCTGGATATGTAATTAACAAAAGGTGAAAAACATAATCCTTTACATGACAAACTAGCTTGAGTTTCAATCATCCACATTCTCCTTAAAAAAAAAAATAATCCACATTCTCTTTTATTTATTTATTATTATTTTTTATTATAAAAAAAATCATGATAATAAGTAATCATACAAGCAGTGACATCTGCTTCATATAATTGCAGAAGCTAAGAATTAGAAAAAGACTATCCAATCGAAAGCTCAATCCACAAGGCTAACCTAGACAATGAACTCTTCTTCCATCACTAATCTTTGCAATTTCACTCTATCATCCTAGCTAGTGAAATGCCCATCTAATGATTGACATTCAAGCTTCCAACTCTAACATATGTATCAAAATGAGACCAGCTTTCTTTCTGTTTTTTGTTTAAGAGTCAAAGTAGTGCAATCACCACGACAAAAGGCATACAGGTGTTAATGCATATCTTGTTCACAAATGGCGTGCAGTGCATGCCTTGGTGCTCGTGATACTAGCTGTGCGGTTGTGCCAGCCAATGCGCATTGCACCCACCGAATCATGTTACCGCTGTCGGCTGTCCCTTGTTCTAACTGCTCTCAGGTGCGTTGATCGCGCCCACGTGCACGATATGAGCTGCCCCCTCAAGCCATTAAACCCTACCCGTCCGTGAATCAACAAGTACCGGTTGACTAGTAGCGTGAGCCTTGAAGTGTAAACCTTAATAACTAGGCTATAAATAGATGGGATTTCGATGGGATAGTGGTAAAACCGTAAAACAATATTCATATTTTTTTTTATAAACAATATTCATATTTTCGATAATATTCTATTTGTTTTTGGACAAATTCGATCGTATTCAAATGATAATCGGATAATTATTTACTTAAGTAAATTCTTTTAAATAGGGACAAATACAAATTGAATATAAGTTTTCGACTACTTGTTGACATCTTTACCATTTTATTTATGAGGTTAGATTTGAAATTTAAGAATTTAGTAACTATGGTACTTATTCTATTAGAAAATCTAGAAAAATATGACAGAATGAAAGACCAAGGAAAGGAAGATAAAAACACCAAAATGCAAGTGCTGCACCAAACGCTAGTGGTTGTTTCGTATTGTAAGTGAATGCAACGAATTTTGATTTTGTAAGTACCATTGTCTGTGTGCCCCTCTATGGTGTACTTGTGTGGGTTGAACCTTCGTATGTCCTCTCTCTAAACCATTGGTTGGGGGGCTAGATTCAGATTTTATGTTTGCCAGATTCTAATCTCACAAATCTCAAGTTCAAATTTGTAAAAAAAAAAAAAAATCTAAATAAGTACTTAATCGGACGGATAGTAATCGTTAAAAAAGCGGTATATTATATTCACATCCTATTAGTAATCGGATGGATTTGGATACCGCTAAACAGATGCGAATGTAATTTTGGAGCAAATTTCGATTATCCATTTACATCCCCTGCTAATAAGTTCCTTTTAGATTTCAAGCAAGGTTTGAAGTGTCTACTAGTCGACATGAATATACAATAAAACATATTGATTAGTACAATATAATACTCTATAAAAGATGATGTATTTTTTAAAATCACTTGACCGATATCATTGTCTATAGTCGATATAAATACTCTAAACCTGAATTTCAAAAGGTGAGTTAATGCATTTTGGTTCACGGTACGGTCCAGAAACCAAATCCGAATTCTTTGTTGTGGACTAAATGAGCCGAACGGTCACTTAGTGGAAGAGTGACTGACGATGACTGACGAGTCCCATTTAGGGTTAACGTTAGATAGTACAGCTACAACACTAGCGGTGCATTGCACATGCTTGATAGAAGTTCCAAATGAAAGAAGCAAGCAAGCATGGATCAAACCACCACTACCAGAGATCCACAACCATGGTTTCTACAAGAGATAAAAGCAAAATGACAAGGCATGGTCACGGGTTGGTTTGCCAAGTTGACCTGAAAGTGATTCCCAACATAAACTAACAAGCCTGTGATCAAATAATTCACCACCACCATCATATGAGCTGACCCCACCACTAATTAAAACAAATTCAAAAAGCCTGCAAACCCACTATTCCCCATTCAAAATCCGGTATTCGGATCGGGTATATGGGTTTATAATCATCATCAAGCATACCATTTGGTTCTATTCCATATTTCCATTGCTATATCAGAGAAATCTGTTAGGCGGGCAGGAGTATATGGTTCGGGCGGATTAATATCACCCAGCAAGAATATGTTTTATATAGGTAATCATAGGCTTGGCCTTAATAGTAAGTTACCTGTTTACTACCAATGCCTTCTTCTGGTTCTTCTCTGCAACTGCACTTTTTTCTACTCTCAGTGTCTCTGTGGATTCAATTGGTAAATGGAGCTGCGCCACCGGTGCCCGCCGGCAACATTTCCCATGTCGAAGACGCTGTGTATTTCCGCATATATTATGGGCAGACCTTCAAAGTCATCAAGAACAGTGTTGATGGCAAGAGCTATCTCCTAATTCAGGTACTCTCTCTCTCTCTCTCTCTCTCTCTCTCTCTTTCTATGTTTTGTGATGTCTCAGCTTGGTTTTGGGGTTCTGACTCAAATTTGAACTCCATTGTGTCCAAATTTAAAGCTGGAAATGTTTGAAGCTTTGGACACATTAAATGTTAATGCAGTATATATAGCTTCATTTGATGTTACTCTGCTGAATTATGTCCTTGTTTCCACACGCAAACTAAATCTTATTTCCTTGTGGAATGCCATGACATGAAGAACAACTCAAAAATGGCTACAAAGACAAAATACTGCACAGCAAGAATCAAATCTTTTGTTGTTCCTCTATACAACTACTCCATCAACACAGAAGATTTCCCAGGCGTTCCAGGTATTCTTCCATTAACTCCATGAACCACTGCTGTACTTGAAATGGGTTGTTTGGTTTTGGGACTTTTGAGTGCACGGGTTGCATTTTGACAAGAACTTGTTTGTCTTGTTGGAAAGATTTCAGTCCAATAAAAGTTGGCCATGTGGCAAAATTGCTTCATGCCAAACAGACCCAAACGCTTTAAGAGTACCTGTGTGTGCACAAAAAACCCATTGGGCTTGGGTTGGATCCATTTGTTGTACTTATCAATTCACGCCCAACTTCTATTGGGCTATTGTTTTAATTTTCATCTCAAAGACTCAAACTCAACCCAGACCAACTTTGTGTATTTATCTAACCCTTCATCTCTTTTTGCCTTTTCAGTGTCTTTCTTTGAGGTGAGGATTACTGCCTTCTGTTAAGTGGTAATAATGCCAATTAAGGCTTTTTATTTCATTGCAAGGTCCATGGGTTGTCTTAAGCTAAGTATGAGCTGGGTTATGTCAAAATAGATTCTTGATTAACCAACTAATGATAATCATTTAAAAACTGGATTGGTCTTAAGATGACTTATTTGATTTCATATGATAAGACCAAAGTAATCTCTAAGTGGTAGTTCAGGAAACCGGTGAAGCCCATCAATATAAATAGGACCTTAGCAGTTAGCCAAGAAACTTCTCTCTTTTCTGTGTTTACAAATTTTGAAATTTGAACAGCTCCTAGGTATGCTAGGGAACTTGAAAGGCATAACATCAGATTCTGTGGTTTCTGAATGCTTACTGAAATCATATGCCGATGGAGACATAACAGTAATAAATAAGAGTGATGATCAACAACTTGCACAATTTGCTGCACACTTTACCAGCAACAATGATCAACAAGATGCTTGTAATTTTGCCATGTTTCTACCTTCTGCTGAGGATACCCCTCTCCAGGTAAGATGCAACATCTCTTAATACCTCTATGATTTACACTTCAGTATCATGCACTTAGTTGAACACAAAAAGTGTTTGTTTGTATTTCTCAGAGAGCAGAATGGATCAAGTACTTGGGGGTCTTCTCGAATATGGAAGTTAGAGCTAGTCAAGTCTATGATACAGTAAGTGTAAAGCATTCTCTACAGTAACAGCAAATGTGTAGCAGTTATTACAGACATTGAGAATCAACATTTACCATAATCTCACAAAAAGGATCACATAGATGAAGAACTAATCTAGTTGCATGTTCTTGACTGCCTCATTTAAATCCCCATCAAGAAATCATTCTTTAAGTCTCTTTCTAATTAATAGCAAGAAAGCCAGGAAAGGTGCTTGTGAGATCAGATCTTACAATTAGTGTGGAACTAGGAGTGTTCCTTCACCTGCTCGCTCAATTGCTTTTACAGGTGAAACAAAACTATATTTGCTTAACTAAAGCTGCAGCAAGCAAGACAACCTCATTTAAACCAGTAGTAGCCTGGCTTCAGTACAGTGAGGTTAGTCACACACGTGAATTCCATTAAGCTTATCATGTTATTATGGTGAAAAACAGAGAAATGTCATAGAATCCATGAAGATAATTCAGCGCATATTGTTATAGATTTAGGCTAATCGTTGTCACTCAATTTTGTTACACCTTGCAGGGTGTTTGGTATTTCACAAATGAAGCATACAAGATGCAGGTAAATTTTTTAGAGACGCTAATCTGAACCTGACAAAACCTCCCATTGTTTGTTTTCAAAGCGTCACTTATATTTATAAACATGGCATGCAGTATGTGCAAGATGCAGGGGGAGAGAATGTTGATGAAACCATCAATAAAATTACCTACAACATCTCTATTCCTGATGACTCAGAGAACTTCCATGCAATCTTATGTGTAAGTTTGGATGGAATGTGTTTTGAATTTCCTCATAGAACCTTACCTTTCACATCTATTTAATAGATGTCATGTCCTCATATTGTTTTTGTTATTTCACTTTTTCTTTTCAGACACTTGATGTTATAATAGATGAAACCTATGCTGATGATCCAACACAATACAATCTTGCAACATTTCTTCACAACATTAATGTCGATGATCAGTCTTGTTTTGCTTTTCTTGCTAATCAAAGTGTATGGAGATATGACAAAAGAACTCACAATTCTACTTCCATTGGTATGATTATCTGATCTATATACTAAAGGCCATGTCTCATCCCATAAATATTCGTTCATTCAAAAATGCAAGTGAACATAAACTTGCCACAGTCATCGGTTTGATGGTACCTATATAAGATATCCTCTGCCTTGGAAATCTTTGTCATAAGTAGAAAATGTAATTTTTTGTCTCAGATTTGATATTAACTCTTAATTTGTTCTTTTTTGCTGTGAAAATTGGGTATTGAAGATTGGTTTGATGGTGCCATCTCTCAGCCTCAGCTGGTTCTAGCAGATCTTCTTGAAGTCTTCTACCCTACAGGGAACTATACAACAACATATTTCAGGAACCTTGCAAAGGTTGGTTTCTCCTTTTCCATCCAAATATGAACAAATTTTGTTTGACTTCATTTACTAATCAAGTACGGATACAGGACGAAGTGATTGTATCTGTTGGGCCTGAGATGTGCAATAGAGATAGCTCTACAGCAATGGATCCCATTGTAGTACCTTGTGAATGAAGCCAAATGACGATAGTACGTTATGTGTTGTTCATCTTTTTAGTTGAGAAGGCCGAAGATTTTGGGTGCCAACTACTAGTAGGGACTACATCCATTACATCTACTATGAAATGGATATTTGATCGAAGAATTAAATCCTTGTCAAGGTATTTGGAATTGACAATGGACAAGGATACTTCAAAGTGTGTAAAATGTGCTGTTGATTTTTGACATTCCAACTGCCACAACAACTTTTCAAGCTGGAATCAACCCCCCGCGGTGGCTTTTGGTAGGAGCAAAAATCCCATGACAGCCTTGTATTTTGATCTTCCTGTCGAAAACTACTGCAGGGATTGATTCAGTCTTGAAAAGTTATTGTAGAAACAGAGTGTCAATAACCAACAGCATTCCCTTTTTAGCATACGTGAACTGGTGAGATTCCTCTTGTTTCTAGTGTACTTCATCTCATAAACATTTTGTGACTTGAGTTAGCTTTCTTTCTTTGTAATGGACAGTTTTAAATATAGTTTCTTTTCCTCATGGTCTAAATCAGGTGTAGAAATGAATGATCCAGCAACATTGGTTTTCATTTTGATTTTACATTTGCTAGTAAACTGGCAGATTTCATGGCAAAGAGCCACCATTACGAACACCTTTAACATGGCTTTCGGTGGTTTTCTTTGATGAAGAACAACTTGCAAAGCATCTAATATAACATGCTGTATACAGTATCTTAACGAGTAGGTGAAGTATGAAGGAGGATTCTGAGCAACTAGCATAGGGAGGACACTAATGAAGAATGATGAAATGGTACTACATACTCTCTGAGCCAATGCAAAGTTTCTACACTTGCAGCTCTTACAGTGACAGAGCTAATTGTTGAAACGAACAACAAAAAATCACATACAACCTAAATAAATCACTACAACACAGAAATTTAAGTGGTTTACACACCAATGTGATGCATTACCTACATCTATGAACGAAGAATAATAACTTTTACAATGCTTCGAAGATTAGTGGAGATCTATCACTAATTGCCTTAACATTACAAAACTCCCACAAAAAACCTTAAAACAAAAACCCCTAAATATCACAATGGCTTTACAAGAGAGTTTGAATCTGATAACAGGGTCAACCCAGCTGATTGGATTGTACTGTACCTGCAAGCTGGGGATCGAGCCGATCGATTCACACCCTTAAATTCATTGAGTCTTGATTATGTATCCGTAGGATTAGAAGATTAGACTCCCCTCACACATTTTCACCACATATTGACTGAAATGATGAATCTCCTCTTAAATATGTGACGAAAAGGTTTGAGGGGAGCATTGTTGTCCCCTCAGGAGGGTAGAGAGTCCCATCTGAAATTCCCTTTGCCATATGTTCGTGATTCAAGTCTCCAGTCAATAATATTTTAACACAATAGTTGCCAGTGTTCGGCTTAAATCACCACTTGCTTTTAGCACATGCATGGCTATTTGAGCGTAAGAGTGGTGATGTCATCTAAAGGCTAAATAATTTTGTGCCCACCCATTATTATTTTAATCATAAATAATTATTGCAAATAATGCTTTTTCAAGCTTGATTCTCTCTTTAGATATTTGAGCCATTTCAGTTCATATATGGGTATAGTCTTCATGAACATGAGTTGTTAGAATCTCATATGCTGCAAGTTTGAAAAAGCTAGTTTTGCCCATCTTGATGCCCTTCCTCATAATTGGTATCTGAAACCCAATTTAATAGAGGAATAGTATCACTGGGTGAACTTTTCTTTATTCCCCTAAAAGACACCACTATGGGTTTGCCCGGAGACTACACTAAACACTTACTGGTCCCATAACTGGTATTTTTGCTCTATATGTGTGTTTTAGGTAAACCAATAATTACCGATTCGCACTGAGTCGACTGGTGGTCAAAGCGTGATGCGAAGTCGAATAATGAGTTATGTGGAGAATTAATTGAGATTATTGATCTAGATTTAAGCATTTGACGATCCGGACAAGATCTAAACAGTAATAAAAGCTTATAATACAAGAAGGGTGAGAGCAGGAGGTGAGACACTTCATTATTTGCGAACCCGCCTGCAACTTTCCTGTTATCTAGTCTTTTGAACCTAGAGTTTCCAGGAACTTTGGTTCTCTCTCATTCAACACTCAATTGACTTGATTGTTGGGGATGGATCTGATCAAGTAGATCGGCTCCGTTTCTAACTCTATTCTTTAGATTACTTGCAAGTCAACGAAGATTCAATCAGTTTGGACCAGAACAATCTAGTTTGGTGTAATTTGCTACCTTAAAAGATTTGACATCAACATTTGGTGCTGTCTGTAGGAAAAGAGAAAAAAGTGATGGCTTAGTTACCAAAAGAACAAGATGATGTACCTTTGATTGAGAATATGTAGGCGAGTCAGAGAGATCCTTGAGGGAAGAACAATGAAAGGAAAACGAAAGAGGTACCATTACCACCACCAGTGCCTGCGATGCTGACTCGTCAGAAGCAAAAAACTATAGAAGGATAATCTCCTCATCTCCTGGAGCTTCAGAACTAAAGGAACACATCCATTGAGATGCCAGCAAGAACTTCACAAGCAATGTTTGATCTGTAGCTGATTCTGCTTCAAATGGAAAGTACGCAACATCAAATCCTCGAAACTCAGAATCTCATGAGAACATACATTCCTCAAGCTGGAATGCCAAAACCAATAGTAATGACAACACAAACATTACATGTTGAGCATTGAACTCCTCTTTCCCAATATGAAGCCGTTATGAACCAAATTCCACGGAGGCAAGAGTCGAGGCAACATTGTAGAGAGCCAGATCTAAATCTTGACGGCTGTGGAGAACGTTTTGATCCTAGTCAGCATATTATTCCACCAATTGAGGTGGAAGACTAACATTCTGCTCAGGCATATAAGAAAACTCTCATAAGCAAGAGTAAACAAAGTAGAACTCCTGGAAGTAGAAGAGATCGAAAGGAAAAAAAAAGACAAAACTTAGTCTGCAATCACTCTAACATGCATGGATTTGAAATTAGCAAGAGATTCCGGATCCTCGAAAATCAAATCCAGAGCTTAGTAAACAAAGAGAACAAAGAAAACATTGAAGAGTCTATGAGCCAAGATCCTTTTTCCAGAGAGATTATGGAGACTCTACTTCCTTGTAATTTTAAATTCCCGGTGTTCTCTATGTATGATGGAAGTACTAATCCGCTAGAGCATCTTGGTCAATTCAATTATGTCATGATGTTAGTAGGAGAGTCAGAGATCTTGAAGTGCAAATCATTTCCTTCATCATTAAAAGGACCTACAACAACTTGGTTCTTCAGCCTTTTTAAACAAAATTCAATCTGGAATTTCAAAGAGTTAATGATGATTTTTGTCTCATGATTCCAAAGCAGTATGAAGAGCAACAAGACAACAAATAATCTAGTAGCGATCCGCTAGAAACCAGGAGAGTCAGTTCATAGTTACATGAAGAGATTCAATCAAGAGTTAATTCAAATCAAAGACCTAAATGAAGCAGTAGCTTATGATGCAATGTTTAGAGGACTGGCGGATGATCGTTTGCTTGAATTTTTAATCATGAATAAACCGGAAAATATTGTGGAGCTAACAACTTGCTGCAATCAGTATGCAAATCTGAAAGAGATCTTGCAAGCAAGGAAAGAGATTGATGAAGGGGGAGATAAAAAGAAGGAAAGTGGAACACTACGCTCTGACCAGAAGGATTGTAGGAAGGAATTGAGAACTAACTTTTAATTTAATTTCGTTTTCTCCCTTGAAACGGAAATTAGTCAGAACTTTGAGAACCTCACCCCAGAATTTATCACAACAAGATTTGAACATGTTGTGGCAAAAACCCATGAAGGCATAATTCTCCTTGGCCTTATCAATGGCCCACCGAAAGTGTTGTAGTCATTCTACAATTTGCTTTTCTCTTCTTCAAGAACAATTTTCTGTTGAATGAAGGATTCCAAGGTTCTTAATAGATTATTTTGCTCAAATTCAAGCTCAATTTTCTGTTGAGTAAAAGATTCTAGAGTTTTCTACACTTCTTTTTTTTCCCTTGTCTAGATTAAAATTCTCAATCTCAGTTTCATGGAGTTCTCTTCGTAATTCACTGCTTTTAGCTTTGAAGCCTCTAGACCATATCATTGCTTGGTCAAGCTTTGTATGAGAATTTCGCAGATCCTTCTTTAAATTTTCCACTTCCTGACAAGCTTTATCCCTGTCTTGAGTGGCGAGTCTTACTCTTTCCATAGCATCAACCTTAGCTTCTAGTTGATTAATCTCTTCTCTTTGAATTCAGAGCGTGGACCTTAGATCTATAGACTCATCCTGCAATTCACGATAATAATCAAAACAAAAATCAAAGTCTTCCTATAAGCTGTCAAGAACAGAATTCAGCTTCTTCTCCTTGACTTCAGCAACTTCCAATTTTCTTAGCATGACATCCAAACTAGTTTTGAGACTTTGTACCTCATTTACTAGTTCGAGATTTCGTTTGACAAGCTCTTGGTTTTCAAGGGAAAGGGTTTTTTCCCCTCTCCAATACTTCTGCAAAGCGTTGAAAGCAGCACTAAAGCATTTGCACAGGAGGACAAGTGAGTTCAGAAAGCTGATCAATGAATTTTTAAGCTGATCAATCATAGTTAGTGATGACGATAGTCTCTCTTTTGTCTCGCGCTCGATATATTCTACCCTTGGTTCCCCCATTCACAAGTTGTGCCCCAGTTCTAGGTAGATGTGTGGTTTTCCTTCAGGTTCCACTTTGGACGAAAGATATCACTAAAGTCAACAACACTTTGATTATCGTCAGCTTGAGAGGGACCAAAAACATGTGCAGGAGTATCACCTACAATCTCCTGACCAACTGGACTAGAGCAGCAACATTAGAGGCACATTGGGGATTAGCAAGTTCAGCCGCAACATTAGCTTGGACTTCAACTTCAGCATGGATGTGACCCCCTGCCACTTAGGGGGAGCCTCATAAATTATGGAATCAGTCTCATGAATTATAGGATCATTCTCCTCTCCAAAAATTTGATTAGCAAGTTGCTCAATAAGATCCTCCATGGCACGAGTAGCGATTTCCGTGGCAACTTGTCTATTTGGGCATCATTCACCCCCAAGCCAACTAGACAACCTCCAGCTCTTGTTTCCTGATTAGGTGTTTTTTTTCGAAAAAACATGAGATTCTCTGATAACTTCATCGAAAAATGGTAAATCAGGAAGATTGGTGGGATAGAAAAACTCTAACGAGCGAATGGCAGGAACAATTTCTTACTGACATAAGGATAAACTGGGGAAGGTAGGGATGAGGCAACATGTCCATAAGGCAAGTTAGAAGTCGTTGTCCCCTCTGTACTCCTTGTTCCCCCAAGATTCTCTTTCGAAACATATGTTTTGGTTCACATTTTCTTCTTTTTTGGGTAATCGCACAGTTCCTGGCTAGAAGATGGGCCCATGGACTAGAGCCTCCTCCTTGAGGTCCAACCTCTGTTGGAAGACTTCCCAGTAGCATTTTCGTCAACATTGGCGCCAACAATTTCAATGGCATCATTTTCCTCTTTTGTCTCTCTTTTCTTCCTTTTTCCACTTTCGTTATCCTCCTCTTCATTAGCACCTTTGCCTTCTTTCCGTCAAATTTCTTCTTTTTCCTCCTTTCATCGTCACTACTTTTTTTTAAACTTTTCTCACCTTCACTGGACTTTCTTTTCCGTACAGCTTGACCAGCACCAGCATTGCTTGAAGATTTCTTCTTTTTCTTCTTCTTCTCCAAACCAGTTTCAGCCTCTTTCTCCACATGGGCTGCCCGCTGGATGTTAACAATGCTAGGAGCATTCCAGATTACAATTTGAAAATGATTTAAATGGAAGAAAACAAAACTTGAATAGAGAAAGGAGAGCATACCTGGAAGAAGACCATAGTGGGCTAATTCTCCATCCGATTTGAACTAAATGAAAAGCACCACACACACAACCATAGATCTCACAAAGTCTAGTTCCTTGTTTTGAATATATCTGTAAGTTATAGTAGATAAATGATTGCACAGGTACCCTAAACTCCTTCCTTATTCTTCCTTCTTCATGTTCTTCTTGTTTTTCTCTTTTGCTTTTGTTCTCTTGCAGCATCGCACACACAACCATGAAGAAAAAACAAAAAACACAAGAGACCTTAAGGCATCGTCAACGAGGATATACATCTTCCACAATTCCCACCCTTGCAATTTGGGCTAGAATATTGAGATTCATCTGTGAACTTCCAATTTGGGCTAGAAATAAAGTGGGTTGGCCCCCACTAACATAAAGATCTGTCAAAGGAGAGACTATTCCAAACTCCATTATTGCTAGATCAGGAGATGCATGGTTGCTGCTGATCAGGATGAGGATACTTTTTTGGTATCAACTGTCATTCTCATTTCTTGATATTTTGTTTGGTATTATGAAATTAATTTTATCTAAAAGAATAGGAAAAAAAAAAAAAAAATCTCATAATAAATAATAGACTAAAAGTCAAGTCTCGTATAGGTCTTGGGTAAAAATTCATTTTTATCATTTTTGGAATAGCTTAAAGAATATACGCTCAGCTCATATGATCTAAAAAATAAGGTAAGAATATCATTTACTCTTAAGACACTAGAAAAACATATCATTTTTCTCTTAGATCAACTTGCATCTCATTTGAAAAATGTTTTTCAAAACTAGGGGCGGAGCGCGGACTTAACATGGGGAGCTGAATAGTGGTGAATTGTGAGTCTTGATTTCTAAGAATTTGTCAAATACTCCAAAAGCTGTAGCCAGCAAGACAACCTTACTTAAACCAGTACGTAGTAGCCTGGCTTCAACACAACGAGGTTAGTCACACAGGTGAATTCCATCAAGCATCTTATGTCATAGATTCCATGAAGATAATTCAACACTTAATGTTATAGATTAGGCTAATCGTTGTCACTCACTTTTGTTACACCTTGCAGGTTGTTTGGTATTTCATATGCATGGATACAGGAAGAAGAGATTGTATCTGTTGGGCCTGAGATGTGCAATAGAGATAGCTCTACAGCAATGGACTCATTGTGGTACCTTGTCAATGAAGCCAAATGACGATAGTAGGTTATGTGTTATTCATCTTTTTAGTTGAGAAAGCCGATGATTTTGGGTGCCAAATGCTAGCAGGGACTACATCCATTACATCTGTGATGAAATGGATATCTATTCCAAGAATTAATGTCGATGATCAGTTTTTCTGCTTTTTCTTGAAATGGTACTATATACTCTATGAGCAAATGCAAAGTTTCTACATTTGCAGCTTCAATGGTGACAAAGAGCACATCATTGAAATGAACACCAAGAAATCATGAACAGAAATGAAGACAAATCAATACAACACAAAGATTTAAGTGGTTCACACACCAATATGACATATATATTATGTACGTTAACGAGTGAAGAAGAAGAACTTATACAGTTTTACTAGTATGGAAGATTAAAGTGGAGATCTGTCACCAATTGTAAGAATGGTGTGACAAAACTCTCACCAAAAACCTTAAAATTTCTAAATTTCTAATCTCTCAATAGCTTTACAAGCAATCAAGTAATTGGAATGACCCAACAGGTTGGGCCATACCATGTGTCTGTGGAGCTAGAGATCGATCCAATCAATTCATGTACCTAAGTTTCCTGAGTTTTAATCTTCTACTTGTAGGGGTAAAGGATTATATACTCTCCTCACACTCGTCTACCACACATTTAAGATTGAATTTCATCTCTAAGTAGTGACAAGATGGACTACTGGTGGATCTCACTCCTACATGTGATTGAAAGATATAAAAGGAGCGCAATTCTCAATTATTGTGGGTCAGAATTCCAGCTCAAATTCCCTTTCCCATGCATTTCATATTTGTGATTCAAGTCTCCAGTCAATAATATTTTAACATAATAGCAATAATGTTCGGCTTCAATCAGCACTTGTAACTTGCATATATAATCATGTCAACGTAAGAGTGGTGATGTCACATAAAAAATTAAATAATTATGTCCCCACCCTTGACTAATTTGGTCATAAATAATTGTTGCAAGTAACGATTTTTTAAGCTTGATTAATTCTCCCTTTAGATAGATTTTCTTCTGTTCATATCTAGATTTAATCTTCATGAAGATGAGTGGTTAGGATCCAATATGCTCAAAGGTTGAAAAAGATAGTTATGACTTTTATCAGACAACTAAAGTAAAAAGTTAGTTTTGCCCATCCCCTTCCTCATCATCCTTATCTGAAACCCAAAATAATGGAGGAATGATATAATGAGTGAGCCATTCTTTATTCCCTAAAAGATACCACTAGGGTTTGCCTGGAGACTTCTCCAAACCCTTGTTGACGGAATAGTCTCATGATTTATTTTTGCTATATATATGAGTTTAAGCCAAGAAGCCCAAAATAACATAGATCACAATCAGGAAGAGGGGTGTTTCAGAGACCAGTGTAAGGAGTGACTTGGAGAGCCTTGTCTGAATTTGGTGGCTAAAGTTTTTGTATGAATTGAGTCTATAAGGATAATTTTCCTATATTTACTGAGAGATTGTTGTGAGACCTTGACCTCAAGCTAGCTGGTTAACAGAAGAGTTTGCTTTACCAATTTCCACTTTGTTCTACATTATAGCAAGTATTGAGAAGGTAAGCTTTGTATTCATGTCTTCTGTTCCACTTTCAGTGTAAGTGAAGTGATATATGCTTCTTCCACTATGGGTACTCAAATCTTTCTTTGTTTTCTCATTTATGGGGTAAGAGAATGGTACACCTAGTCTTTATTTATATATATATTATTTCTTTTTATAGAGCGTTAGTATGAACAACTGCAAGTATCAGCCTTTAACTATTGCTTTTATTTTCCATAGGGAGTAAAAGCATGCCAAAGCTAGAAAGCTGCCTTTCTTGAAGAGTTGCTTCCTGATCACCATCACAGCATCGAGAAAACATATATAATGGATCCAAAACTGATTGAAGTGGCTAATAATGGAGATATAGAAGGATTATATGCATTGATTGGAGAGAAACCTTTCATCCTTGAAGAGGTTGAAAAGATTCCATTTGTTAGTACACCTTTACATTTGGCTGTTTTATCAGATAAAGTCTGTATGGTGGAAGAACTTAAAAATTTGAAGCCGTCTTTCACCTTGAAGCTGAACCAAGATGGATTTAGCCCCTTGCACCAAGCTTCAATGTTTGGGAAACTTGAGATTCTGAAGGTGCTCTTGAGAAAAGAAAGCGGACCGTGCCAAAAGAACATAAACAAAGCCATGAAAGTTGATGCTGATCTTTGTATCTTGAAAGGGAGGGAGAAGAAGATTCCTCTTCACTGTGCAGCTATTTCAGGACAGATTGATGTTTTGGAAGAATTACTCTCTTGTTGCCCAGAATCCATTGAAGCTTTGACAGTTAGGAAGGAGAGTGTCCTTCATTTGGCTGCTAAATATGGAAAGGTCGAAGCCTTTGTGATATTGGTGGATTGGCTTCGAAAGCAATGGCACCATGAGATTCTAATTTGGAAAGACCTAGAAGGCAACACAGTTTTGCATCTTGCAGCCTCAACTGGACAACATGAGGTATACTACTCTTATTCCCTTGCTTATTTATATCTTAAAAAGAAATCTGACATTATTTGATTATGTATACATTTTACAGATAGTCAAGGTACTAGTACAGAGTAGTCTCCTTGTTAAAAATGTTGTCCACGTAAATGAGAGGAACAAGGCTGGGTCGACAGCAATGGATCTGGCAATGAATCTTCCAAGTAGCAATCCAGACAGGGAGAAAACAAGAAATCTTTTATCCAGTGCAGGAGCTAAGAAAGCTGAAGACATTAGGGGCCAAGTAGCAGTAAAGTGCAATGATCATGAAATTGAATCTTGTTCAAGAATCAAATGTCTCTCAAAGTATTTTAAGTTGAATGTGGGCACGGACGTTCCAAGTGATGCCCGTAATGCGCTGTTGGTGATAGTTGTTCTAATTGCCACAGCTACTTATCAAACTGGAGTAAGTCCCCCAGGTGGGTATTGGCAGGATGATAAAGAAGAGGAGAAGAACTGCACATCAAACTCTTGCAAAGCACACTTTGCAGGACAACCCATCTGGTCTACAGTGGCCCCAATTACATACAACTTGGTTATGCTTTTCAATTTTGCTGGGTTCATGTTATCTTCATTGCTTTCTTACAATCTCACCGTAGGATATCCTCTTCGAGGTCCCCTGCTCCTAGCTCTAGTCTTTATGTTGCTTACATATTCATGGTCTACTCCAATCTTTTCTAATGGTTCAGCTAACCGTGCTGCTTATGTCTGGAAAGCTAGTAATTTGATGTTATGGCTTCCAGTTGGTTTCACAATGATCATCTGGGCCATTACATCAAAGTGGATGAGGCAGGTCTGGTTGAAGTTTTTGCTATTCACTGGTTTTCGGAAGCAGTAACTGAATGTAATATATTCCATATTTACTTCTAAGCATCTTGTGAGTTTGGAAATAGCTAGAGATGATTTGTAATCAGTTTGTGGAGAATGTATTTGTGATCTGAAACTTATCTTTGCTATTGATGATAGAGCTTGTCTAATCACTTTCTTCACAACAAATAAGAATCATCCAGCAGCCAATCCTTTCCAGCGCAAAAGTTACTGCATAAGTTCTGTCAAAAGAGAGACTATTCCAATTCCAAGCTCCATTATTGATAGATGTAGATCGATTAATCATTAGCGACGAATCTTTCTTTTGGGTTTTGTCTTTTTCCCATAAACTTTTCTGGGGAATTGTCGCTAGGAATCTAGTCCCCGATCCTTTTCAGTTTCTGCAAATACAGTTCAATACAAGAGTAGGTTTTTTCGTGTCAAAATTATATTGTATTTGCTTTGTTTTTTTTCTCTTCAACTTTGTACTGAAATGTATAGCACCATTTTCATACTGTACAATATAAAATTCGATACAATACGATTTTCGCTTACAGTTTTGAAATTCAATATGATACCAATACCAAACCGAATTAGTGATACCATACCGATTAATATCCTTATGCTAATATTTAATACATGTAAAAAAGCCCAAAGGAAAATCAATAAGGACTTTTCAAAAAATTGAGGCACCACAGGCCTTGGCCCTAGAGAAGCTCCACAGTCGTACAAAACTGTTTAAACATATTTTTTATTTCATAATTTGACCAAAAGAGTAGTAGTAAAAAAAAAATCTAATTGTTTAGTTAAACAAAAAATTATAATATTAATTTCTTTTGAAACAACAATAAGAATGAGAATGAAACATTTTAGCCCCACCTTGAGTTATATCTTAAAATTAATGTCATCTCTTAAGTTATTCAAATTTATCAACTAGACACCTATAGGAGGAAAAATATATGAGTAACACACCCGTTGATACGAAATCAAAGTTGATGACTAATGTAAGCAAGTTAAACTTTTTTAAAAGACAACACCCTTGAACGATAAAACCTTATGCTTGACTCTTCTTCATTGTCTTCTACTGTTTGCAACACTACTCTTCTTCTATTCTAGCATTTTCATGATTTTTATCTTCGGATGTATTTTTTTCATTTTTTTAGTTTTTTCTCCTCTTCTTTGCCATCTTATTCCCTTAAAATCTGGAGATAATACTAAAAATCAATAGGTAAAAACTATTGAGACTACAATGTTAATAATAAAGAGTTTGATGGATAAATTGGATAACTCAAATGTGACACTAAATTAGGGGAAACTGACGGTGCGGCTTGAAATTTCCCAATGAAAATTGAAAGAAAAGGAGCCGAGAAGGGCACGTTAAGCTCAATTTGCCGCCCTCTTGGATAAGGGCTTAGCAGTGGGAGAAGAAAGCGGTAAAATCTAATGGTATTAGTGGCCAAATGCTTCTATAGAGTGTAGCTCAGGAGCTAACGTCCACTGTTCTCATCAGTGCCAACACCTCTACCTTCTCCATCAATCCTAACCCAAACTCCACTCCTCTTTTTGTGAGACGATACCCCTCTCTAGGTAAGTTAGTAAAATCTCTTACTACCTCTGTGTTTACACTCTAGTATCGTACACTTAGTTGAGCACCAAAAGTGTTTGTTTGTATTTCTCAGAGAGAATAATGGATCAAGTCCTTGTGGGTCTTGTCAATTATGGAAGTTAGAGCTAGTTGTTAGGGTTAGGGTTTAAGCACAAGGTTACTTAAAGCATTACACCCTGGGTATCTAGATTGGAATACCTAGACCGCTGCTTCCAACTAGTATTTATAGAATAATACTAAGTTCTATTGGTAATTGGACTCTCCTACAAAGGCCCATTATATTGTTAGTTCGTAACTAATATGATGGCCCATATTAGAACATAAGTTGGGTATGACTCAAATACCTCAACAATAAGTTGTGTATAACTTGAATACTTTAACATAGGTTGGGTATGACTCAAATACCTCAATAATCCCCTCCTATGTTCTACATATGGTTCTAGAATTAGTCTTAGAAATGTAATGTTTAAACTCGATACAAAATCATTCATAACTTTCCAAAATTGAATAATATCCAATTACATTCAAATGAATACTTTAAACCAGAATCATGAGTTTTAGAATAAATCTAAACAAAATAAAACCAAATTAAGGTTCTCCATAAACTATTTAATTTGTATGGACAATTAATAGTTCCTTCTAGTTTTGAATGATTTTACTCATCAAGTAACATTCTGTTTTCTTCTTTAATACTCTGTACCTAGTTTTCTTTAGCATATGTATTTGGTCTGCAAACATTTACTTTTCTATACCAATTTGAATATTTGTATTCGGTGTATGATCATCACTGAAGCTTCACTTTGATGGAGCACAGATTGGTAGTCCTCTATTTATCAATTTGCTGTGTAGATTGCATATTTTCTCATATGGGCTATCAAACTTGAATTAATTGCGAATTTCATGCATCAAAGTTATTGATTCATTTCTTGAATACTTGTCGTATTATATACTAATAATAATTCTTTTGTTTAAAATGTCTTTATCTGTTTTGTTTCAGGACTTACAAATTTGAAAGAATTGCAAATTTCATGCAACAGAGTCTCAGATTTTGGAGTTGTTTATATTAAAGGTTCCTTAGTTCTTTTCCAAAATTAGTTACCCCTAGACTGTCATGCATATGATTATGTAGATACATGAACTCATTAATTTAGAAACTTGTCTTTGGTTACAAGAACACTGCAAACATTTTCCTTCTTTTTTTTTTTTTTTTTAGGGTTAATAATGTCCGAGATACCCTAAAAAATTAGCTGTGTGTTTGCTTGGAAGAACCTTCCAAATAATCTTGTGCCAACCTTACAGGAAAATTGTGTTATTTAAATTTCTCCTCTTATTACCTTCCTCACTTTTTTCATTAAACTAAATGGATGTTCGTATTTATCTTTCTAAAGACAGAGGGAGATTAATTAAGCATGGATGTTTCCTTAGCACTTATTTATTTATTTGTCTATACAATTCTAAGTTGTTCAACTTCCAGAAGTGATAGTTGGGCCAGCCCAAACCTAAGTTGCCTGTGAGATTCATAAGTTTAATGTTGTATTTCATAGTTTGTGGAGTCTCATATTATTCATTTTTTGGTTTCCTTGCAGATGCATTGGCTTGAAAACATAGAGATAAAGAGCTCAAAATTGAAGGTTTGGTTGGATAAAACAATTTGAGAGCAATGGAGACTTTCTGTTTGAAACTTCATGATTTTTTTTTATATCTTTTCAACAATGTCATTGAGACTTATTTATAAATGAATTTGTGACTTTTAGAATCTTGAATGTGGAAGTCTTAATACTTTGCTTATGTTTTTGTGTGCTTTTCTATTATATATTATGAGTTTTAAAAGCAGATATATAGTATGCAATTACAGGTATTTTTTTGAAAAACAAAAATTATATGCCTACGGAAATACCTGACCGTAGGCAAAGATGCATCGTTATATATTTGCCTACGGTAAGAAGGTAAGCCGCAGGGGAAGTTGGGAATTGAAGACTGGTTTAATGGTGCCATCTCTTAGCCTATGTACTAGCAGATCTTCTTGAAGTCTTCTTCCCTACAAGGAAACAAAACAACAACATATTTCAGGAACCTCACAAAGGTTGGTTTTCCCTTTTTCATCTAAATACATGAATCAGAAATTTTTTTCTGATGTCATTTATGTGCAATTATGAGGCCCATTCTTGCATATGGTAATGATCAAGCATGGATATAGGAAGAAGGGATTGTATCTGTTGGGCCTGAGATGTGCAATAGAGATAGCTCTACAGCAATGGATCCATTGTGGTACCTTGTCAATGAAGCAAAATGATGATAGTAGGTTATGTGTTATTCAACTTTTTAGTTGAGAAAGCCGATGATTTTGGGTGCCAAATGCTAGTAGGGACTACATCCATTACATCTGTGATGAAATGGATATCTATTCCAAGAATTAATGTCGATGATCAGTCTTTCTGCTTTTCTTGAAATGGTACTACATGCTCTATGAGGAAATGCAAAATTTCTACATTTGCAGCTTCAACGGTGACAAAGAGCACATCATTGAAACGAACACCAAGAAATCATGAACATAAAAGAAACCAATCAATACAACACAAAGATTTAAGTGGTTCACATACCAATATGACATATATATTATGTGCGTTTACGAGTGGCCGGAGAAGAAGAATTTATACTAGTATGGAAGATTAAAGTGGAGATCTGTCAACAGTTGTTAGAACGACGTGACAAAACTCTCACCAAAAACACTAGAATGAAATTCCTTATCTCTTAATAGCTCTACAAGAGAGCATATATATAGAGTTTCAATCAAGTAATCGGAATGATTCAACAGGTTGGGCCGTACCATACTTCTGTGGAGCTAGAGATCAAGCCAATCAATTCACATACCTAAGTTTACAGAGTTTAAATCCTCTACTTGCTGGGGTAAAGGATTATACTCTCCTCGCACACATCTACCACACATTTAAGACTGAATTTCATCTCTAAGTACTGGCAAGGTGGACTACTGGTGGATCTAACTTCTACACATGCATGTGATAGAAAGATATAAAAGGAGCACAATTATCTATTCTTGTGGGTCGGAATTCCATCTCAAATTCCCTTTCCCATGCATTTCACATTTGTGATTCAGGTCTCCAGTCAATAATATTTTAACATAATGACAATAATGTTTGGCACTTGTAACTTGCATATATAATCATGTGAACGTAAGAGTGGTGATGTCACATATAAAGTTAAATAATTATGTCCCCACCTATGACTAATTTGGTCATAAATAATTGTTGCAAGTAATGATTTTTTAAGCTTGATTAATTCCCCCTTTTGATAGATTTTCTTCAGTTCATATCTAGATTTCATCTTCATGAAGATGAGTGGTTAGGATCCAATATGCTCAAAGGTTGAAAAAGATAGTTATGACTTTTATCAGACAACTAAAGTAAAAAGTTAGTTTTGCCCATTCCCTTCCTCATCATCCTTATCTGAAACCCAAAATAATGGAGGAATGGTATAATTGAGTGAGCCATTCTTTATTCCCCTGAAAGATGCCTCTAGGGTTTGCCTGGAGACTTCTCCAAACCCTTGTTGACGTAATAGTCTCATGATTTATTTTTGCTATATATATGTCTTTAAACCAAGAAGCCCCTTTCAAAATAACATAGATCACAATCAGAAAGAAGGGTGTTTCAGAGACCAGTATAAGGAGTGACTTGGAGAGCTTGTCTGAATTTGGTGCCAAAAGTTTTTGTATGAATTGAGTCTATAAGGAAATTTTCCTACAATATTTACGGAGAGATTGTTTTGAGACCTTGACCTCAAGCTAGCTAGTCGACATGAGAGTTTGCTTTACGATTTTCCAGTTTGTTATACATTATAGCAAGTATTGAGAAGGTAAGCTTTGTATTCATGTCTTCTGTTCCACTTTCTGTTCCGCTTTCAGTTTAAGTGAAGGGATATATGCTTCTTCCACTATGGGTACTCAAATCTTTCTTTGTTTTCTCATTTATGGGGTAAGAGAATGGTACACCTAGTCTATATATATATATATATATATATATATATATATATATGGGCATTCTTCGAAATGGCGAGACGTTCTTCTTCGTTGGCCAAGAGGCGAGATACCAGGTGCTTCACTCGCCGTCTGCGTTCGTGATCGGTTAGAGAACCTCTGCCATCAATGGACTCCCACGCGTCGCCCCGCCCTTATTATATATATATATATATATATTTATATATATATATATATATATATATATATATATTATTTCTTTTTATAGAGCGTTAGTATGAACAACTGCAAGTATCAGCCTTTAACTATTGCTTTTATTTGCCATAGGGAGTAAAAGCATGCCCAAGCTAGAAAGCTGCCTTTCTTGAAGAGTTGCTTCCTGATCACCATCACACATCTAGAAAACATACATAATGGATCCAAGACTGATTGAAGTGGCTAATAATGGAGATATAGATGGATTATATGCATTGATTGGAGAGAACCCTTTCATCCTTGAAGAGGTTGAAAAGATTCCATTTGTTACTACTCCTTTACATTTGGCTGTTTCGTCTGATAAAGTTTGTATGGTGGAAGAACTTAAAAATCTGAAGCCTTCTTTCACCTTGAAGCTGAATCAAGATGGATTTAGCCCCTTGCACCAAGCTTCAATGAATGGGAAACTAGAGATTGTGAGGGTGCTCTTGAGAAAAGAAAGCAGACCATGCCAAAAGAAAGTAAACAAAGCCATGGATGTGGATGGTGATCTTTGTATCCTGAAAGGGAGAGAGAAGAAGATTCCTCTTCACTGTGCAGCTATTTCAGGACAGATTGATGTTTTGGAAGAATTACTCTCTTGTTGCCCAGAATCCATTGAAGCTCTGACAACTAGAAAGGAGACTGTTCTTCATTTGGCTGTGAAACATAAAAAGGTCGAAGCCTTTGGGATATTGGTGGATTGGCTTCGGAAGAAATGGCACCACGAGATTCTACCTTGGAAAGACCAAGAAGGCAACACAGCTTTGCATCTTGCTGCCTCAACTGGACAATATGAGGTATACTACTCTTTGTAAACCCTAATTCCCTTGCTTAATTAGATCTTAAAAAGAATTCTGACATTATTAGATTATGTTTACATTTTGCAGATAGTTAAGGTACTAGTACAGAGAAATCTCCTTTTTAAAAATGCTGTCCATGTAAATGAGATCAACGAGGCTCATTTAACAGCATTTGATCTGGTAATGAATCTTCCTAGTAGCAATCCAGACAAGGAGAAAATAAGTAATCTTTTATCCAGTGCAGGAGCTAAGAAAGCTGAAGAGATTGGGTGCCAAGTACCAGTAAAGTGCAATCATCTGGAAATTGTACCTGATTCAAGACTCAAATGTCTCTCAAAGTATTTCAAGTTGAATGTGGACATGGATGTTCCAAGTGATGCCCGAAACGCGCTGTTGGTGATTGTTGTTCTAATAGCCACAGCTACTTATCAAACTGGAGTAAGTCCCCCAGGTGGGTATTGGCAGGAAGATAAAAAATCAGTGGACAGCTGCACATCAAACTGCAAATATGAACACTTTGCAGGACAACCCATCTGGTCTTCAGTGGCCCCAACTACATACAACTTGCTCATGCTTTTCAATTTTGCTGGGTTCATGTTAGCTTCATTGCTTTCTTACAATCTCACTGTAGGATATCCTCTTCGAGGTCCCCTGCTTCTAGCTCTAGTCTTTATGTTGCTTACATATTCATGGTCTACTCCAATCTTGTATAATGGTTCAGCTTATCGTGCTGATTATGTCTGGGTAGCTACTAATTTGATGTTATGGCTTCCAGTTGGCTTCATAATGATCATCTGGTCTATTACATCAAATTGGATGAGGCAGGTCTGGCTGAAGTTTTTGCTATTTACTGGTTTTCGGAAGTAGTAACTGAATGTAATATATTCCATATTTACTTTTGAGCATCTTGTAAGTTTGGAAATAGCTAGAGATGTAATCAGTTCGTAGGGAATGTATTTGTGATCAGAAACTACCATTGCTATTGATGATCAAAAGTAATATATTCCATATTTACTTTTGAGCATCTTGATGATCAAAAGTAATATATTCCATATAATTGGATGCTCAAAAGTAATATATTCCATATTTACTTTTGAGCATCTTGTAAGTTTGGAAATAGCTAGAGATGTAATCAGTTCGTAGGGAATGTATTTGTGATCAGAAACTACCATTGCTATTGATGATAGAGCTTTGTCTACTCACCTTTTTCGCATCAAATAAGAATCATATGAGTAACCAACCCTTTCCAGCCCAGAAGTTACTGCAAAGTTCTGTCAAAAGAGAGACTATTCCAATTCCAAGCTCCATTATTGATAGATGTAGATCGATTAATCATTAGTGACGAATCTTTCTTTTGGGTTTTGTCTTTTTCACATAAACTTTTCTGGGGAATTGTCGCTAGGAATTCTTGGCCTCGAAGAACCTTGAGAGCATGGCTTGAAACCACTTTAGGAAGGAAAGGAGCTCGACACCAATTGAGGTGATTAGACCAGGAGATGCATGATTGTCGCTCAACATGGTGTGAGAAATTGGAACATCGATGCTTCAATAAAAAAATTATTCTCAAGTGGATAGAGTGATGTTCGTCATCAGATTGAGTTTGGGTTCTTGCTTGATGCCTGGCCCATCCGAGATTGCAGTGTGTTACCTCATATATTTCCTTTTCTTGTTTAACGTGTTTTTCCCCCTTAACTTTTTAATACTCTATTTAAATCTAATCCACCAACTCACCGCCGGAACCCAGCTGTAAATTTTTAGGCATGCTTCCGACTGTATAAATAGTCTTTTTGGTATTAATTTACTTTGCCGCCGGAAGATGGGTGAAACTTTTAGGCATGCTTTGCTTCCGCCAAGATGAATAGAATTTTTTGTATTAATTTTTTATTTTTTTTAGTAAATTACATTGGCACCCCAAAATAGAGGCCTTAAAATATTGACACCCCCAATTTATGTTTAAAGAGCACATAAACCTCAAAATTGAATTTTTATTGGATATGTTTATCAAATTTATTATTGAAAATAGTTAAATCATTGTTTATTTTCAAAAATATCCATATAATAAACAGTGTCTAAAAGGTTTTCAGTGAAAAATTGGACAAATATATCCAATGAAACTCCAATTTTGGGGTGCTAGTGCAATTTGCTCTTCTTTTTTTTTTTGGGTAGAAGGTATTGTTAGGGTTAGGGTTAGGATTTAAGCACAAAGTTGCTTAAAGCATTACACTGAATATCTAAATTGGAATACCCAAATCGTGGCTTCTAGCTATTATTTATAGAACCACACCAAGTTCTATGGGTAATTGAAATTTATCCACAAAAGACCATTACACTGTTAGATCGTAACTAATCTGATGGCTTATATTAGAACATAAGTTGAAATATAATTTAAGTACCTCAACATAAATTGACACAAGTTGGGTATGACTCAAATACCTCAACAATCTCCTCATATGTTTTACATATGGCTCTAGTATTGTCCCATAAATGTAATGTTCAAACTCAATACATAATCATTTATAACTTTCCAAAATATGATAATATCCAATTAAATTCAAATGAATATTTTAAACTAGAATCATTAGTTTTAGAATAAATCTAAACAAAATAAAACCAAATTAATGTTCAACATAAACTATTTATAACTATTTAATTTGTATGGACAATTAATAGTTTCTTGTAGCCTTGAACGATTTCTCATCAAGTAAATCATTCTCATTGAGCTCCATATTAAGGTGCTCTCCTCCATTTTCGTCATTCCTTGTAAATTATTAATGAATTTTATAAGAATATGAATCCAATCATTTAGACAATGTATTTATGAATATCTAGTTCTACCAAAAGAACTTAGTACATTCCGCATAATGACTGAAAAACATTTGCATTCTCATCAAGTTTTTATACAAGAACAAGATCTAAATAGTTTCTTTTACAAAGATTCATTCCATGTTTCTATTTGAAATGTAATATTCATCT
Source organism: Hakea prostrata (assembly GCF_041222555.1). Classification (NCBI taxonomy): domain Eukaryota; kingdom Viridiplantae; phylum Streptophyta; class Magnoliopsida; order Proteales; family Proteaceae; genus Hakea; species Hakea prostrata. The sequence goes on along the minus strand of NC_142605.1, from coordinate 26,177,402 downwards.
TGTCCAACATAGTTATCATTTGTATCATTAAAGTTAGAATGACAAATCTTTCGATGGATGACATATAATCAGATGTGAAATGATATAATATAATAATAATATCATTGAAATATATTAATAATTTTCATATTTTTTGTTTGAAATAATAAGATAATCAAGTTTCATATAAAGGTTGCTACATCATCAATATGGAATGACTTCATAAAGCTTTATACTCCACAATCTTACCAAATTATCTGAAATAAGTAAATTGTCATGAATGTTAACAATGACTAGATTATATTTTGAAACAATTCAAAATAACATAGAATTTTGGATTAAGACCTACCTATATAGTCTTTATCCTCATTTCCCCCAAACTTTTGAATGTTCGATCTTTGTCTAATCCCTTTGTAAGGGCATCTGCCATGTTCTTTTTTTTAATTTTTTTATCTCACATCAATCAAAGAGATCACTCCTTGTTCAATAAGATAATTCAGCAGGCTTGTCTTAGCCTAATTTGTCTCCTCTTACTATTATAGAGTGAATTATTGGCTATCACTATCGTTGCTTGATTATCACAAAACAAACTCAAAGAGGTTACCTTCAAGTTAAACAATGGAATATCCAAGATCAAATCTCTTATCCACTCTGCTTCATCTCCTGCTGAGGCTAGAGCATATAGTTCTGATTTCATAAAGCTCAGAGCAATGCAAGTCTGTCTCTTAGATTTCCACACAACATCTGCTCCACTTAGTGTAAATATATAACCACTAGTGGATTTGTTGTTTTCTATATCTGAGCACCATAATGCATCAGAATATCCTTCCAAAATTAGAGGATGTCAGTATAGCAAAGGTTATAGTTTGTAGTACCCTTAAGATATCTCATTAACCTTTCAAGGGCACTCCAGTGGCTCGTATTAGGATTACATGTGAAGTGACTCAGCATGCCTACTGTATAGACTATGTTTGGCCTAGTGCAACTCATTACATATATGAGACTACCAATTAGTTTAGAGTATTCTGAGTGATTCACAGTTTTTACCATTATTCAGTACAAGCTTTTTATTACAATCATATGGTGTTTCTATCGGTTTCAACCACTGTATCCCCATCTAGAAAGTAGTTTTTCGATATAACTAGATTGGCTAAGAGTAATTCCTTGCTCATAAAAACTTACTTTCATGCCAAGAATGGTGTCTACAACACCAAGATCCGTCATGTCAAATTTTTTAATTAAGGTTTCTTTGATGTCACTCACTACAAAATGATCAGAACCAAGAATCAGCATGTTGTCTACATACAAGCAATAATTACATGACATACAAGCAAATAATTACAACTTTATTCGACACAGACTTATAGTAAAGGCATTTATCAGACTTGCTATTTTGAAACCCAAAGCTCTTTACTATTTTGTAGAATTTATTATGCCATAATTTAGGTCCCTGTTTAAGACCATGTAAAGATTTGTTTAGTTTACAAACTTTATGTCCAAGACCTTTCATGGAATACCCTTCAAGCTGGTTCATGTAAATTTCTTTAGTTAGGTTTCTATTGAGAAAGGCTGTTTTTACATCCATTTAATGCATAACATAGTACTCAGTAGATGCCAAAGCAATAATAATTCTAATTATGGCTAGATAGCAGATCGGTGAGTAGATATCAAAGTAATCCACCCCACTGACTTGAGTATAGCCCTTAGCTACTAAATGTGCTTTATACCGAGATATAGATTCATCAAGATTTAGTTTCTTTTTCAAGACCCATTGACAATTTACACACTTGGCACCTTTAGGTAAATCAATTGAAGTCCATGTGTTATTTTGTAGTAGAGAGTGCATATCATCATCAATTGCCTCTGTCTATAGCAAAGAATCCCTAGATCTCATTGCTTCCTTATAGTTAAATGGATCATTCTCTAAATGGTAGGTTACATAGTCTTCACCAGAATCTTTGGGTACTCTTATCTCTTTTAGAAGTACACCTAGGTTCTGATTCAATGATCAAACTAGGGTTAGTGTCAAAAGTAATTGGTTCAAATTCCATAATCGATTCTACAATCATTCCTGTTAGACCTGGTAAGGTCATGCCTTGATCTTGAAAAAACTTATCTTTAAAGAACACTGCATCCCTAGATTATATCACCACATTGGTTGATAGATCCAAGAACTGGTCTGCAGAACTATCTTCTGTACATCCTAGGCATACACAAATGTTTGTTTAGGTCCCACCTTTGGTCTTTTTGGGTCTTGTATCTTTACATAAGCAATACAACCCCAGGTCTTTAAGAGGTCAATTCTACAAGGATGTTTATGCCATAGTTCATATGGAGTCTCGGTCAATTTTGAGTGTGGTAACTTATTTAGAATGTGATTCGCAATTAATGTTGCTTGTCCCCAATAACAGGAAGGCTTGCCAGTAGTTAACAACATGAAGTTCAACATTTCTATTAACGTCTTATTTTTACATTCAGCTATGCCATTTGATTGGGGTGAGTAAGGTGTAATAGTTTAAAAAATTATACCCTCAGACGCATAAAAAGTTTTGAACTCTGTCAAAGAATATTCACCTCTTCTATCACTTGTAAGTTGTTTATTTCTAAATTTAACTGATTTTCAACTCTACTCTTAAAAATTTTGAAATTTTCAAATGCTTCATCTTTTGATTTTAACAGATAAATATGACAATATCTAGAAAAATCATCTATAAAAGTAATTAAATACTTCCGTTCTCCTTGAGTTGTGAAATTTTTAAAATCACAAAGATCAGAATGTATTTATTCTAAAAGTTGTGTGCTTCTAGAAACCTGATGAAAAGGCTTTCTAGTAATTTTGTTTGAGCACACACTTCACATCTGTTAAAGCCATTAGATGTATCTAATGATATGTTATAAGTTTTGGAAAACTGGATCATCTTCCTATAGTTCACATGTTCCAATCTACAATGCAATGTATTAGGATCAATTAAGCGTGAACTAGTATGGTTTATTGTCTCATTTCCTAAACTTAGTTTATACATACCATTAATTAGATAAGCACAACCAAAATAGTGAGAGTTAACAGATAAAGTCACACTATCACTATGAAAAGAAATACACATGCCAGCATTGCATAAAAGGCTAAGTGAAATTAAATTATTTTCTAAATTAGGAACTACTTTAACATCTTTTAAAGTTAGTCTCTTACCTGAAGACAGAATAAGATTTGCAGTTCCTCTCTGGGTTACCATGGCTGATGCTCCATTTGCAACTTTACAGTCTCTGAAACCTCAATGCTGTCGGCCAGCAAGTTCTTATTGTGGCAAACATGCTCCTGAGTCTAACCACCAATCTGAAGAAGTACTGGTCTTGACTTCCTTTGCACCTACCATTGCTACAAAGTGTCTCGGCTTAGTGTTATCAATCATTATATTGACTTCTTTCTTTTTAGTGTGTCCATCACTTCTTTTTGGTAGTCTACAGTCAACTGCATAGTGTCCCCATTTTTCATAGTTGTGACACTTGCCCTTCTTTTTGTATAAGATAGTTTTTTTGGCCTCCAACTTATTGGGTTCACTTTTGTGTGGCTTGATTTTCTTAGAATTATACTTGGGATGAGTGATCATATTCGTAGCAAATTCCTGTTTATTCACCATCTCGAAGTTGTTTCTAAGTCTATTATCATCTTTGATTTGTATGAACCGTTTGAGATCATCTAGCCCCACATGTACCTTTTTCCTATACATCTCAGTCTTAAATGAGTTCTAGGTTAATGGTAACTTATAAATAATAGCCCCAACAAGAAATTAATCACAAACATTTATTTTTTCTGTGACTAGTTTGGATCTTTAGGTTTTTTAGATCTGTAACTTGAGGGAGTATTTCTTTGTTTTCAACAAATTTGAAGTTCATGAATTTATACACTAAATGAGTTTTGGACAATTCTTCCTCCTTACATTGAGCATCTAGGGTATCCCATATTTTCTTAGCACTTTTATATTTGCTATAGGTTTCTGCAAGTCTATCTAACAGGACATTCAACAAATAGTCTTTACAGAAATCCTCATCTCTTGTCTATTGTATTTCATCAATATTTTCAACAGTATCTTCAAAAAAAGTTTATACCGTATAAAATACATTAAGAAACTTTAATCCAATTTGTGTCTTTCTTTTCTAAGTATTAATTCAAATCCAGTAAGGGTCTACAGTTTGACCATATCAATTGGAACATCATGCATTATAATCCTTGATATAGTAAATACAGTTAATCAAAAAGATACAAATAATAATTAATCCAATAATTTTATCAGATAAATTAAGACTTTACACCTAAATACCCTTTCAACAAAGATCCAGAAAAAGTAAACATCATCAAGTCTTGAGAGAGTTTACAAAATTCCATAAATCAATAAAGAGTTAATGCAATTGTCAAATCTCAAACCAGCATATAGAAAATAATTGAATCATAATCGAAATTTCATAAACTAATGAATTACAAAAAATAAACATCATCAAATCTTGTCAAGAGAAATTCTTAAGAATAACTATAATGTACGGCCAAAGAAGAGAAAGAAAGAAAAAGGAAATAATGCAATGTCAAATCTTGCTTTTCCTTATCACTGTTTTTTGTCAAAATAAAACAAATAAACAAATCTATCAAGACATATTGTTTTGATTTGACACCTCCATGAACTTCTTTTTCAAAGCAATGAATAAAAGAAAAAATTAAATAAAAAAAAAATGATCGTTACACCTGTTACCTTTCTTTTGTCAGAATTCAAAATTCAATGCAATGAATAAAACAAAAAACCAAAGATGAAGCCAATCGAAATTCCATAAAATACTGAATTACAAAAAATGAACATCATCAAATCTTGTCAGAAAAATTCGAAAGAATAATTATAATGTATGGTTAAAGAAGAGAAAGAAAAAAATGAAATAATGCAATGTCAAATCTTGCTTTTCCTTATCACTGTTTTTAGTCAGAATAAAACAAATAAACAAATCTATCAAGACACATTGTTTTGATTTGAAACGTATGTGGCCTTCTTTTTCAAAGTAAAAGAAAAAAAAAAAAAAAACAAAGATCATCCTATGTGGATGTTTTTATGAAAACTTAAGATTCATCCAAGATTTATTAACTTTTTGTGTCGATTTATGAATGCAGGAATCCCAGTTAATGCAATACTCGCCAGATGGAATCCAAATGCGGTGGCGCGTTTTGTGGTCTAGCACGTCGGTTGGCATCTATTTTTCACTTGTGAATGGTCAAGAAGGATCTGGGCAACGGGACCACTCGGGCTAAGAACAGAATTACTACCCTTCTCTAATATTTCTGATTTCGTCGATTTGTTTTATAACTCACAACTTGCCAAACCTTGATAAGATGGTTAGTATCCGTTATGTATTACCTGTTTTGTATGTGGCGTGCGTAATGTATTTTCGATGGATGCGGCCCTATGAGAGTACTGATTATATAAACAAGTGGTGTCAAGACTACGGTTGCACCCACCTGGGAAAGACATTGTAATCTCGGCCTCTTTAGGGGCTGGGGCAATTTCTCTAGATTACAAGATCGGTGGCCTCGCCTCACTATATTATTCGTGCGGGGTTGTGAATCACGAAAAGGAACAGGATCTGCTCGGCTACGAGACACGGAACATTGTCTCCTTGGATCGGCAAAGAGAGGAACCTCCTATGTTGCTACGATGGCTAAAGGGTTAGCCTCAGGAATGAGAATTGCACAAGATCAACAATTGAAGCCGGAAGAAATCATAACAAATTGGGGACAGATCAAGGAGACTATACCTATTCCAAAGACTAGATGGCCTTTAGAAGCAATTGAAGACTTATTGATTCTTGCGCCCAAAATAGAAGGAGCTCAGATTATTACAAACAAGGATCATGAAATTTTGAAATCAGCGTATTTGCTTGCTTGTCCAGCATTAGATGAGACAACCCCATGGGACTGGGAATGTATGTGTATGTCCAAATAGTTGTATTTTATTGGTTCGTATCAACAAAAAAAAAAAAAAAAAATTTAATGCAATGAATAAAACAAAAAACCAAAGACGAAGCCAACATGATTCAAGTCTCAAAAAACGAGAATGAAAAATTTTAAAGTATTTCTTTTAAGTAATCATGATCGTGACTTCTCTTACCCAAAGAAGTGACTTCACGTCTCAATAATAATAAAAAATTATCGAAAAACGAAAATAAGCAGATTAACAATTGTTCCGCATTACTCATTCGAACCTAAGAACAAAGCAAATTACTTTGGAAAACTATCCTATTTTTCAAAGCAAAACCAGAAAGAAGGAGCCAACAACTTACTTGTATGAAAGAGTTAGTTAGTGTAAATTGTAGATAGCTTCGAGCAGCGTTCGATCACCTTTTAGACTTTATCGAACAAAAGCTTCTCTAGAAAATTGCTAATGTTTTAAGATTGTTATGGTTAAGGTTTAAGCGCAAGGTTTCTTTAAAGCATTATACCCTTAGTATCTAGATTGGAATTTTCAGACTATTGCTTGCAGCTAGTATTTATAGAACTACACCAGGTTCTATTGGTAATTAGACTCTCCCACAAAGGCCCATTACCACATTAGATCGTACTAATTTGATGGCCTATATTAGAACATAAGTTAGGTATGACTCAAATACCTCAACAGGTATTAATTTTCATTCTCGATCATGATTGATTTACTTTGACTTGCTTTGAACAAAACAAAATTTTGGGGATAATGGTAATCAGCAAAATTTGAAACTTTGACCACTCCGTTTTTATTTTTCCCTCTTTTTGTGTTGTGTGTGTGTGATCATCAAACCATGACACATCAAACCAATCACAGTGATTAAGGCCTACAAGCTGAGAGGGGAGGCTGAAGACGTGGTAGGACAGAGGTTAGAACCTTATGATTTCCTTTGACTTACGGTCTCCATATAAAAAAATTGCCACCACTATACTAGAAGCAAGGTAAAACATTTCGGCGAAACTTCAAATTTCACCCAGTTCGGTGAGTAGCGAACAGGAAAATGCACAAAAAAAATGAAATTAAACAATATTGCAGAAAAATCGCCACCGAACCTGCAAAATATCGGCGGAAATGGATCGATTGCCACCTAGATTTGCTGCTACGTTCATATACGTGTTCTTCTTTGCCTTTTGTTCGATTGACCAAAAAAGTTATCTCCATGTTCAGTTTCCTGGTTGAAATCTTTCTATCACCGATGAATTCCATGGTTTGATGGGGTGACGAGGAGACTAAGAGCTACTCATCTTGTGTAGTTGTCTTCCATCAACGTTAAAAGTTGATTTTTTTTCCGTTTGTGGTTTTGGACAGGCTCGACCTTGGCTAGAAGCACATCCACTCACTTAGTTATGAAGTGTTGCTCTTTGCCAACTAAGATAATCCCTCTGGGGGATTTTACTGGAATAGCATGTCCAACGTGGTAATGCTTATGGTGCACACCATTGGTTGCACGCCATGTGAATTTCACTAAATTTTAATCGCTCAAAACACTATATGCACATATAATCAACTTAAATGATATATAAAAAAATAATAACTAAAAAAATAAAAGAGGCTTTTTTCTTAAAATGAACTGAACCATCTGAGCGGCAGGGATTTAATATAATCCACGTAGTATGCATCTAATGGTGCACACCACAGGCACCATTAGGTCAGGCTCATTACCCAAACAAGATCCTAATGGAATACTTGATTAAATCAAATTTCTAAGTCTTTTTGGTGAAATAGCAATTTAGATTGCCTTGTGAAGAGAAGATGCTCACGTTGAATTTCTTTTGTGTGGCACAAGGATCACATTGATTTTCATTTCATGAGGGAAAAATAGAATCCCAATTCAAGGAAAATTCCAGTTAGGCCATGCACAACCAGGTTCCCCCATCTCCAAGGCAACTCGAGGTCGACTATGAAATGGTGAAGAGAGCAAGCTTCTCAATAGCTAGTTTGTCTGCACATACCTTTGAAATGTAAGAGTGTCAACGGGCTGAATATGGTCATGTTAGTCTAAACTCAAAATTTTTGATGTTTTGAGCACATGCACACCCAAAAAAAAAGTCTAAACTCAAAATATACCATAGTGATCTATGATCCTCGACCCTTCTAAGTTGTTGTTGATCCAGTTCTATACTTTGAAACCTGAAACTGATAAATATATAGAGTAGGTTCTTTCGTGCCGAAATTGTACCGTATTTACATCGATTTTCGCTCTGACTTCATACCGAAACTGTATTGCACCATTTTTCAAGTACCATTTTCATACTGTACCGTACAAAATTCGATACAATACATTTTCTATTTACAATATTGAAATTCAATATGGTCCATTACGGTACCGAATTCCTGATACCATACCGATTAACACCCTTATGCTAGTATTTCATACATGTAAAAAGGGCCAGAGGGGAATCAATAAGGACATCTCAAAAAATTGAGGGATCACAGGACTTGGCCCTAGGGAAGCTCCACAGTTGTCCAGAACTATTTAAACATATTTTTCATTTCATAATTTGACCTAATGAGTATTAAACAAATAAAATCTAATTTTTAATTAAAATTAATTATAAGATTGATTTATTTCCAAACAACAAGAATGAGAATGAAAATGAAAAATTTTGAGCCCCACCTTGAGTTATCCCCTAAAATTAATGCCATCTCTTGAGTTATTCAATTTATCAACTAGATCTCTATAGGAGGAAAATATATCAATAACACATCTTGCTGATACAAAATCAAAGTTAATAGGTAATGTAAGCAAGTTAAACATTTTAAAAAGACAAGAATACCCTTGAACGAAAAACGTACCTTATACTTGATTGTTCTTCATAGTCCTTTACTATTTGCAACACTACTATTGTTCTATTCTTGCATTTTCATGATTTGTATTTTAGAATGATTTTTTATTTTTTTGCCATCTTATTCCCTTAGAATCAGGGGACAATAATACTAGAACTCAACAACTAAAAACTATTGAGACTACGGGGTTAATAATAAAGAGTTTGATTCATAAATTGGATAACTCAAACGGTGTAATTAAATTGGGGATAACTGAAGGTGGCACTAAAAATTTCCCAAAAGAAAAGGAGCCAAGAAGAGCGTGTTAAGCTCAATTTGCCGCCCTCTTGGTGCGGTGGGAGGGCGGTATCTACGGTATTAGTGGCCAAATGCTTCTCCAGAGTGTAGTTCAGGAGCTAACTTCCAGTGTTCTCACCAGCACCATCACCTCTACCTTCTCCTTCAATCCTAACCCAAACTCCACCCCTCTTTCTGTGAGAGGATACGCCTCTCCAGGTAAGATAGTAAAATCTCTTACTACCTCTGTGTTATTTTTTTTTTCCCGTCCAAACGTAAGCTTATATAAAGCTCTCCAGGTGAAAATCCTTGGAGGCAGTTTTAGAGTTTAACATAAAATATGGGGGGCAGTTCCACCAAATTCTAGAGATATTAAATGTTCTAGCCCCACGAGCAATAAAATCTGCATAAGTATTGTTGGACCTACTAGTAAAGGTAAAAAACACAGACTCAAAATGAATCGTAAGCTTTAAAATTTCATCAACATTATAACAACATATCCAATCTAATGAGTGACTCCGACCATTAAGGGCCTCGATTGCACATTTGTAGTCTAAGAGAATAACCAGCTTCGTGATGTGAAGTGATTGTGCCAATAAGATACCATCCCTTATCTCCTCTAATTCCACTACATCCACCAACATGCTAAGACCAAAGTGTGCCTTTGCAGCTAGGAAATCTCCATGCCAACCCCAAACAATACAACATCGTCATCCCTTCTTACTTTGTTTGTCCCAAGCACCATCCACATAAACCTGAAAATGGTAATCAACATTTAGTGAGTTGGAGCCAGTTATTGTGTGGCCAAGCTCTTCATGTGAAATGTTCAAATGTATATATTGCACTTTACCATATAATGCCCAAAAACAATTCATTAATCCTTCTAATAAGGTTGTTTCCCTTCAAAACCAAATCCATTTCGGGCTTCCAACATAAGCGAACACAGTGTACTTTAAATCGTATCCACCATTTCCAATTCATTTGTATGTTTATATTTGGAGCGTATAAAGTTAATCCAGTCATGCATAGATAGGCCTGAGAATTCAGACACGTCAATTCTAAGGGGAGAAACCTTCCAACAATTTGTGGGACAAAACAACGATGCACAATAGATTCCCGAAGAGGCACACACGCATAGGAGGGCTATTGTCTGGGATAAATTCTTATTTGTGGCAATAGCTTCACTGGCCGCCCTCCATATGAAGTGCTTTATTTTTGGTAGGTTTGGAATATTCCAAATTTTCTTCCAACAAGTAGAGGATGAAGAGGGAGAAGCAATATTAGTCGCTCTAGGGGATAATGCTAAACTAAGGAAATGGACTGACTTCACTGTGAATTTTCCTTGTGTTTGTTTGGTCCAAAACCAAGCATCTGTGATAGATTGGGAGAGGATGGGTAACATTAAAAATTCCTACACCTCAAAAGGTGAGAAGAGGGAAGCAAGAAGGTTCTTGTTCCATGTATTTGTATTTCAATCAATTAACTCTCCCACCAAAGTAGGACCATTTGGCAATGGGGAACTCAAAATTCCTTTAATAGGAAGAGAGGGAATCCAAAGATCTATATAAATCAAAGTGGATTGTCCATTGCCAATTTTCCTCCCAATCCCTGAAATTAGCAGATCTCTTCCAGCCATAATATTTTTCCACCCCCAAGAGCAAGACCAAGGTACTTCTACCCTTAACAAATCTTGATTTCACAGATACTTTGCTGACATAATTCTTGACCAAAGATTATGAACACAGGTGATGAGTCTCCAAGTTTGTCTAGCCAGCAGGGCCCTATTAAGACAGTTTAAATCTCCAAAACCTAGACCACCATCCACTTTCCTCTTACATAGGGTTTCCCAGTTGACCTAGTTAGTTTCTTTTCCCTTGTTGTTTTTCCACCAGAACTATTTGATTTTCTAATGGATCTTATTACAGAGGTCTTGAGGAATTAAAAAGCAGAACACAACATACATGGGAAGAGCACATGCTACAAGAATTTCCTTACCTGCTTGTGGAAGATACTTTTCCCTCCATCTAGTCAGTTTTGCACTAACTACTAAGTTTATCCAAAATAAAGGAGAAGGTCTGAGATTTTGATTTACCAAAGGTGGTAGGTAGACCTAAGTAAATGCTATGTGAGTGCACCTCATGGATATCCAAAGTAGCTATTACCTCAAATTTGGTACCTGTTGGAGTATGAGAGCTGAAGAGAACTTTGGACTTATCGATTGTGTAATTCTGATAGTTATTTGCACTCCTGCAATAAAACATTAATTAATGATGCATTTTGAATAGTGGCACTAGAAAAAAGCATGGAATCATCAACAAAGAATAAATGATTTAGTTCTGGAGCCTATCTAGCCACTCTAAACCCGGTAGTCTTTGAATCCCAATATTAGAATTAAACTTTGCTAAGTTTCTTGATAGATGAATGTATCTGGCATAGAATGATGTGGACTTATGACACCCTTGCCTAATCCCCCTCTGAGGGATAATCCTCTCAATCAATTCACCATTAATCTTTAGCTGATATTCAATAATGGTGATACATTGCATTACCCACCTTATCCACTTCTTAGCAAAACCCAATCTTCTCAAGGAGACCTCAATAAAAGACCATTCTAGCTTATCATAAGCTTTACATAAACTTTACAAAGGTCTAGCTTAAATGCCATATACCTCTTTCCAACCAAGATTTTTCCATAAAATGCAAGTACTCATGAGCTAAGTACACATTATCAAAAATGACGATCCTTGGGACAAAAGCACTTTGTGTTTGGCTAATAATGATCCCTAAAATGGGTTTAAGCAATTAGCCAAACACTTGGCAATTATCTTGTAGGGAGTAGTGCATAAACTAATAGGTCTTAGATGGAAAACTTCATGAGGGTTAGATCTCTTAGGAATGAGGGTGATCATAGTCTTATTCAAATTTCCAAGCATATGGCCCCCTTCAAGGAAGTGTTGAATACCAATAATCAAATAATTTCCTATGGTGTTCCAATTCCTTTGAAAAAATCGGGTTGGGAGACCATCAATGCCAAGGGCTTTAGTGCCCTTCATTTGAAATTGGGCATTTTTTATTTCCTCATTTGTAAAAGGACTACAAAGAGAATCATTTACCTGGCTACTAATGCATTGTGGGTGCTTTCAAGAAAGTCAGGGAACTACGGATTTATACAGAGAGAATAAATGAGTCCAAATTTCAGATTTTATTGAACTTTCCCCATTAATCTAGTGACCATTTCTATCCTTAAGTCTGAGAATAGAGTTCTTGTGCCTTCTTTGGGCAGTGGAAGCATGGAAAAAATTTGTATTATGATCCCATTATTTTAACTAACTAATTCTAAACCTTTGAAACCCGTATTTTTCTTATGCAATTAAAGAAGATTCCAGTTGATGTTCAAGTCTCAATTCATCCTGTTGATCATTAGGGGGTTGTTGTTGGCAAATCTCCAAATCCAATTGGATCCTAGCGATTTCCTTGGCAGTAGACTGAAAAGTGTTCTTACTCCAATGTTTGAAGACCTTTGTACAATTATTGATTTTTTATTGGAGTTTAAAAGGTCTAAGCCAGTTCCAGAAAAATCCCACCCTCTGTAGATCAATTAAGCTGCGTTTGTTTGCAAAGGTGGGGTGGGAAGAAGAAAAAAAAAATGTGGGTCCCATGTATAGTGGGGTGAGGGAGAAGGAAAGAAAAGGAAAGGTTTTGTGGAAAAGTGATTGTGGTGGGTCCCACTTTTTACTTTTCCCAACTTTCCCACAAAGTCCCACCAAATATGTGGGGGTTTTAAAATGGCTTGGGGTGAGAAAATTGGGTTGCCACATCACCGAACAAGTTTCTCACTTTCCCACCCCAAGCAACCAAACAATCAACCATTTTGGGATTTAATGGAAAAGTAAAAAATCTAAACTTTTTCAAGAATTTTCCCATCCCTTTTTTCCCACCCCACCTTTATTCCAGCAAACAAACGCAACCTTAACCATTTGGGAGGAATCTTTTCAGCTTTGTTTTTTTCAGTATAACTTTTCTGGGGAATTATCGCTTGGAGTACTTGGCCTTAAAGTGGAAGGGCGTAAGGAACCTTGAGAGTATGGCTTGAAACCTCTTTGTCTCTAAGGAGAAGGAGCTTGGCACAAGGGCGAAGCCAAGATTGAATATAGGGGGAGGGGGAGATAATGAGTCTGAATCATCTCTTCGTTGGACAATCACTAATGTCTTTTCACCATACATATTATGTGGGCCAATGCGGGATCCACTGTGCATCCCACATCTGAAATATTTTATTATATTCGGACGTGGGGTTCACATTAAAAATTTAGGGAAATTAATAAAATGACTAAAATATAGATAACACAATTATAAATAAATTATAAAAAAATATTGAAATAAAGCATAGGGGCTAAAATTGGGCCGTACCATACGTCTGTGGAGCTAGAGATGGAGCCAATCAATTCACATACTTAAGTTTCCTGAGTTTGAATCCTCTACTTGCAAGGGTAAAGGATTATACTCTCCTTGAACACGTCTGCCACAAATTTAAGCCTGAATTTCTCTAAGTACTGACAAGGTGGACTACTGGTGGATCTCACTCCTACGTATGTGATAGAAATATATAAAATGAGCACTTTCTCTATTCTTGTGGGTCAGAAACCCAGCTCAAATTCCCTTTCCCATGCGTTTCCCATTTGTGATTCAGGTCTCTAGTCAATAATATTTTAACATAATGGCAATAATGTTAATTTTCAAGTGCTATTTCAGGTCTCTAGTCAATAATATTTTACCATGATGGCAATAATGTTCGGCTCCAATCAGCACCTGTAACTTGCATATATAATCATGTGAACGTAAGAGTGGTGATGTCACATAAAAATTAATAATTATGTCCCAACCCATGACTAATTTGGTCATAAATAATTATTACAAATAATAATTTTTTAAGCTTGATTCTCTCTTTAGATAGATTTCTTCCGTTCATATCTGGATATAATCTTCATGAAGATGAGTGGTTAGGATCCAACATGCCCAAAGGTTGAAAAAGATAGTTATCACTTCTATCAGACAACTAAAGTAAAAGGTTAGTTTTGCCCATTTTGATGCCCTTCCTCATCATCCAAATCTGAAACCCAAAATAAAGGAGGAATGCTATAATTGAGTGAGCTATTCTTTATTCCCCTAAAAGATACCACTAGGGTTTGCCTGGAGACTTCTCCAAACCCTTGTTGACGTAATAGTCTCATGACTTATTTTTGCTATATATATGTGTTTAAATCAAGAAGCCCTTTTCAAAATTACATAGATCACAATCAGGAAGAAGGGTGTAATTCAGAGACTAGTGTAAGGAGTGACTTGGAGAGCCTTGTCTGAATTTGGTGGCAAAAGTTTTTGTATGAATTGAGTCTATAAGGATAATTTTCCTACATTTACTGAGAGATTGTTTTGAGACCTTGACCTCAAGCTAGCTAGTTAACAGAAGAGTTTGCTTTACCAATTTCCACTTTGTTTTACATTATAGCAAGTATTGAGAATGTAAGCTTTGTATTCATGTCTTCTGTTCCACTTGCAGTGTAAGTGAAGTGATACATGCTTCTTCCACTATGGGTACTCAAATCTTTCTTTGTTTTCTCATTTATGGGGTAAGAGAAATGCGTTAGTATGAACAACTGCAAGTATCAGCCTTTAACTATTGCTTTTATTTGCCATAGGGAGTAAAAGCATGCCAAACCTAGAAAGCAGCCTTTATTGAAGAGTTGCTTCCTGATCACCATCACAGCATCGAGAAAACATATACAATGGATCCAAGACTGATTGAAGTGGCTAATAATGGAGATATTGATGGATTATATGCATTGATTGGAGAGAAACCTTTCATCCTTGAAGAGGTTGAAAAGATTCCATTTGTTAGTACACCTTTACATTTGGCTGTTTTATCTGATAAAGTCTGTATGGTGGAAGAACTTAAAAATTTGAAGCCTTCTTTCACCTTGAAGCTGAACCAAGATGGATTTAGCCCCTTGCACCAAGCTTCAATGTTTGGGAAACTTGAGATTCTGAAGGTGCTCTTGAGAAAAGAAAGCGGACGGTGCCAAAAGAACGTTAACAAAGCCATGAAAGTTGATGCTGATCTTTGTATCTTGAAAGGGAAAGAGAAGAAGATTCCTCTTCACTGTGCAGCTATTTCAGGACAGATTGATGTTTTGAAAGAATTACTCTCTTGTTGCCCAGAATCCATTGAAGCTTTGACAGTTAGGAAGGAGAGTGTCCTTCATTTGGCTGTTAAATATGGAAAGGTCGAAGCCTTTGGGATATTGGTGGATTGGCTTCGAAAGCAATGGCACCATGAGATTCTAATTTGGAAAGACCTAGAAGGCAACACAGCTTTGCATCTTGCTGCCTCAACTGGACAACATGAGGTATACTACTCTTATTCCCTTGCTTAATTATATCTTAAAAAGAAATCTGACATTATTTGATTATGTTTCATTTTACAGATAGTTAAGGTACTAGTACAGAGTAATCTCTTTGTTAAAAATGTTGTCCACGTAAATGAGATTAACAAGGCTGGGTTTACAGCAATGGATCTGGCAATGAATCATCCTACTAGCACTCCAGAAAAGGAAAAAACAAGAAACCTTTTATCCAGTGCAGGAGCTAAGAAAGCTGAAGACATTAGGGGCCAAGTAGCAGAAAAGTGCAATCTTCAGGAAATTGAATCTTGTTCAAGAATCAAATGTCTCTCAAAGTATTTCAAGTTGAATGTGGGCACGGACGTTCCAAGTGATGCCCGTAATGCGCTGTTGGTGATAGTTGTTCTAATATCCACAGCTACTTATCAAACTGGAGTAAGTCCCCCAGGTGGGTATTGGCAGGAAGATAAAGAAGCCGAGAAGAACTGCACATCAAACTCTTGCAAACAACACTTTGCAGGACAACCCATCTGGTCTACAGTTGCCCCAATTACATACAACTTGGTCATGCTTTTCAATTTGGCTGGGTTCATGTTATCTTCATTGCTTTCTTACAATCTCACCGTAGGATATCCTCTTCGAGGTCCCCTGCTCCTAGCTCTAATCTTTATGTTGCTTACATATTCATGGTCTACTCCAATCTTTTCTAATGGTTCAGCTAACCGTGCTGCTTATACCTGGATGGCTAGTAATTTGATGTTATGGCTTCCAGTTGGTTTCATAATGATCATCTGGGCCATTACATCAAATTGGATGAGGCAGGTCTGGTCGAAGTTTTTGCTATTCACTGGTTTTCTGAAGCAGTAACTGAATGTAATATATTCCATATTTACTTCTGATCGAGCATCTTGTGAGTTTGGAAATAGCTAGAGATGATATGTAATCAGTTTGTGGAGAAGGTATTTGTGATCAGAAACTTATCGTTGCTGTTGATGATAGAGCTTGTCTAGTCACTTTCTTCACAACAAATAAGAATCATACGGTAGCCAACCCTTTCCAGCGCAAAAGTTACTGCAAAGTTCTGTCAAAAGAGAGAACTATTCCAAGCCATTATTGATGGATGTAGATCGATTAATCATTTGTGAGGAATCTTTCTTTTGGATTTTGTCTTTTTCCCATAAACTTTTCTGGAGGAATTGTCGCTAGGGATCTAGTCCCCAACCCTTCTCGGTTTGTGCTGATACAGCTCTATACAAGAGTAGGTTTTTTCGTATCCAAATTATATTGTATTTGCAAACTGAATTACTGATAGCCGAAGGAAACCGAAACCGCCCATTGCATCGCGTAGGGCCGCCACTCGGATCCGTCCGTCCGCCCCGGGGCCGGCGGTTCCGGTTTTCCGGGGTTCTTTTTCTTTAAAATAGATGATAATCGGTTCGTCCGTTCGGTTCGGCCCTCGGATTAATTTTATAAATGTAAGGGCATTCTCTTCGGTTTTTTCGGTCGTTTTTCGTATCCGTGTTTTTCTCGGTGCCTTCTCTTTTGCCGTTCTCGTTGCTCTTCCCGCCCGCCCCCCCATACCGATTGATTTAAACATATTTTTCATTTTATAATTTAACCTAGTAGTAATCAAATAAAATCTAATTTTTAATTAAACAAAAAAGTATAATATTAATTTCTTTTAAAACAACAATAAGAATGAAGATAAACATTTTTAGCCCCACCTTGACCCCCTACAATCAATGCCATTCCTTAAGTTATTCAAATTTATCAACTAGACACCTATAGGAGGAAAAATATATCATAACACACCCTGTTGATATGAAATCAAAGTTAATTAATAAATAATGTAACCAAGTTAAACTTTTTAAAAAGTTAAGAATACCCTTGAACAAAAAAAACCTTATGCTTGACTTTTCTTCATAGTCCTCTACTGTTTGCAATACTACTTTTCTTTTATTCTTGCATTTTCATGATTTTTATCTTAGATGAAATTTTCTTTTTCCTTCTCTTCTTTGCCATCTTATTCCCTTAAAATCTGGGATAATACTAGAAATCAATAGGTAAAAACTACTAAGACTATGGTGTTAATAATAAAGAATTTGAATGATAAATTTGATAACTCAAGCATGACATAAATTAGGGGTAACTAAAGGTGCCGCTGAAAATTTTCCAATGAAAATTGAAAGAAAAGGAGCTGAGAGGAGCGTGCTAAGCTCAATTTGCACCCTCTTGGAGAAGGGCTTAACAGTGGGAGAAAGAAATGGTAAAATCTAGTGGTATTAGTGACCAAATGCTTCTAAAGAGTGTAGCTCAGGAGCTAACTTCCACTGTTCTCACCAGCACCACCACCTCTACCTTCTCTCTTCAATCCCAACCCAAACTCCAGTCCTCTTTCTGTGAGAGGATACCCCTCTCCAGGTACGATAGTAAAATCTCTTACTACCTCTGTGTTTACACTCTAGTAACATACACTTAGCTGAGCACCACAAGTGTTTGTTTGTCATTCTCAGAGAGAAGAATGGATCAAGTACTAGTGGGTCTTGTCAATTATGGAAGTTAGAGCTAGTCAAGTCTATGATACAATAAGCGTAAACATCAAATGCGTTGCAGTTATTATAGAGTTTGAGAATCAACATTTACCATAATCTCACAAAAAGGATCACATAGATGAAGAACTAATCTAGTTGCATGTTCTTGACTGCCTTTCATTTAAATCCCCATCAAGAAATCATTCTTTTAGTTTCTTTCTAGTAATAGCAAGAAAGCCAGGTAAGGTGTTTGAGAGATCAAATCTTACAATTAGTGTTGAACTAGGATTGTTCCTTCACCTGCTCTCTCAAGTGCTTTTAAAGGTGAAACAAATCTATATTTGCTTAACTAGAGCTGCATTAATAAGCGAGACAACCTCATTTAAACCAGTAGAAGCATGTTCTTCAGTACGGTGAGGTTAGTTACACAAGTGAATTCCATTAAGCATCTCATGTTATTATGGTGAAAAACAGAGAAATGTCATAGAGTCCATGAAGATAATTCAACAGATAATGTTATAAATTTAGGCTAATTGTTGTCGCTCACTTTTGTTACACCTTGCACGGTGTTTGGTGTTTCACAAATGAAGCATACAAGATGCAGGTAAATTTTTTCAAAGACGCTAATCTGAACCTGATGAAACCTCCCATTGTTTTCACAGTATCACTTATATTTATAATCATGGCATGCAGTATGTGCAAGATGCAGGGGGAGAAAACGTTGATGAAACCATCAATAAAATGCTATCTCATGTATAAGTTTTGATGGAATCTGGTTTGAATTTCCTCATGGTTAGAATTTCGTTTGAGAGAGAATTCTTCCACACACAAATTCATGAGTGGGAGATGTATAGTAATATTATTTGAATTACAATTCAAATATTTGAATTTTTAAATATTTGAATTTGAATTACAACCTATTTACAATCAAACTCTACAATTGATTGTTGATACTTTAACTATAACTCAAACTCTTCTTGATCGGTTGGAGATAAGATCAATCAAGGCTAGAATTAGTTACGGTGGATTTGAATTTGAATTTGAATTCAGAAGCTTATCATTTACACTCCCCCACAATGTCATTGATTGAGAACAGACAATGAGCTTGGATTTTAAAATTTTGAATCTCGGAGCAGATAAGCCTTTGGTGAGAATGTTTGCGATTTGGTCTCCTATGGGAATGAATCGGATTGAAAGATTTGTTATGGTGACTTGTTCACAAACAAAATGATAGTCAATCTCGATGTGTTTGGTTTGTGCATGAAAGACTAGATTAGCAGCAAGGTAAGTAGCTCCAATATTATTGTAGTATAGAGTTGGTGCAGAAATGACAACCCCAAGTTCACTCAGTAGCTAACGTAACCATATCAACTCAATGGTTGCATTAACAACCCCTTTGTACTCCGATTCCGTAGAGGAGCGGGCCACAGTGGGTTGTTTCTTGGAACTCCAAGAGATCAAGTTAGGGCCCAACTAGACACAGTAGCCACTTATAGATCATCGATCAATAGATGAACCGACCCAATCCGCATCACTAAAGGCAGTGAGAGAAAGATTAGTTGTGGGCCGAAATAGAATCCCATGGGATGGGGTCTCTTTTAGATAACAAAGAATTCGCTTTCCTGCAACCCAATCATCAATTGTAGGGCGATGCATATATTGACAAACCCTACTGACAGCAAATGCTATATCAGGGTGTGTTAGAGTCAAATACTGAAGGGTTACCCACTGTACTTCTATATTGGGACAGATCATCATAGAGGGAGGTTCCTCCAGAGGTTGCTTTGGTGAAAGAGGTCAAGGTTGCTACTGATTTTGCTTCATGCGTATTAGTCTTTCACAAAAGATCTAAAGAATATTTTGACTAGAAAAGATGTAAACCATGAGATGAGTGAGTGACCTCAACCCCTAAAAAGTAGTTTAAGTCACCGAGATCTATGATGGAAAATTCCTTGCCAATGGCTGTAATGACATAATTAACCTCGGAAGAACTAGATCCAATAAGGACAATGTCGTCCACATATACAAGAAGATAGATTGTTTGATGTGTTGGAATACGAAAATATAGTGCTATATTAGATGAGGATTGTGAGAATCCCAAAGTGAGTAAATAACTGCTAAGCCAATGAGACCATGCCCTAGGGGCTTGTTTTAAACCATATAAAGCTTTTTGAACCCTAGGTGATCAATGACACCTAAGTTGAGCCATGTAACCCTCTGGATCAATGATAATCACCATTTAAGGTGACATGCATTTTGAACATCCAATTGATGAAGAATCCATCCTTGGGCAACTATTAGCAATAGAATCAAGCGTATGGTAGTAGGTTTGACAACGACATTAAAAGTGTCAAAATAATCAATTCCTTCATGCTGATGAAATCCCTTGGTGACCAAATGAGCCTTATAACGTGAAATAGAGCCATCACTGTTTCATTTGATTATGTAAACCCATTTATTTCCAATCAAATTCATGTGGGGCGGATGAAGAACTAGACTCCAAGTACCATTACGTAAGAGAGCATCAAATTCTTCTCTCATAGCAAGCCTCCATTTGGGGTCTTTACTAGTAGTGGTATATGAGGTGGGTTTTGTTTTAGGACTATTGACAAAAGAGGTGACCTGGAGGTTTAGTTTAGAGATGGGCTTGGAAGACCCATTTTGGATCGGGTTTGCACATGGTAAGGTTGAGGTTGAGTTGGTTGGGATGGTGTAGGTGGGTTATGGGCTAGGGTTTCGGGATAGGTTTCCAGGTGGGTTATGGGCTACGGTTTTGGGTGCAATGAGAGGTTGAGATAGAGTTTTCGAGATTTCAAAATTTGAATTTAAATTTGAATTTCGACTAGGAAATGAGAGTTCAAAATTTGAATTTGAATTTGAATTAGAAGTTTGGGTGGAGTGGGAAAATTCAAAATTTTGAATTTGAATTGGAATTTTGGGTGGGATGGGAGATTTCACTATTTGAGTTTGAATATGAAAAGAGATTATTAGCTATAACTATGGTGGGTGTGGTGTGACAACGGGATGGGTGGTTGGGAGGTTGAGTTGCAAAGGAAAACTTGGTTTCATAAAAAATGACATGTCTAGAGATGTAGGATCGGCCAATAGTTGGATCATAACATAGATACCCCTTGTGTGAGTTGTTGTATCCAAGAAAGATGCATTGTCTGGAATGATATTGCAATTTGTTTTTGTTATATGGCCGTAACCAAGGAAAACATGCACATCCAAAGATTTTGAGAAATAAAAAAAATCTAGATTTTTGTGATATAACTGAAATGGAGATTTATTCCCAAGTATCGGTGTAGGCATTATGTTAATTAAGAAGATGACCATTTTAAAGGCGGCTAATCAGAAAATAAGGGGATTGAAGCAAGAGCCATAAGAGCGAGGCCTAATTCTACTATATGTCTATGCTTCCATTCCGTTGTCCCATTCTGTTTAGAAGTGTGTGGACATGAGTACTAATGAGATATACCATTATCTTAAAAGAAAATGATCAAAATATTCATATTCCTTGGCACCATCAGATTGAAAAACTTGAATCTTGGAATTAAAGACATTGGCTGGATAATAATAGAATTGCTTGAATACTGAAATTGCATCAGAACAATGTACAAGTAGAAAAAGCCATGTAAATCTACTATAATCATCCAAGAAAGAAATATAATAACTATAACCTTGCGTAGATGGTGACGGAGAGGGGCCCCAAATATCAGAGTGCAATAATTGAAATGGAGATACAACCTTTGATTTATTCAACTTGAAAGTTAATTTATGCGATTTTTCCATCTGGTATATGACACACAAAAATGGTGAAGTAGATAAAGGTTGGTGCAGGCCAGAACTGTGAAAGAGAGAGTCTAAAGTTCTCTTCAACGGATGCCCTAATTGGTCATGCCACACTTCTTGAGATACACGTTCATTGAGATGAACAAAGGGAGATGCGGATGGTGGATGGAAGCGATAGAGGCTAGCTTCAATTGATCCTTGAGGTAGAACAGTCCCCATTTTGAGATCCTTCACAAAGCAAGAACTTGGATGAAATTCCACATAAACATCATTATCACGTGTAAATTTACTCACAGAGAGCAAATTTTTAGTAATAGAAGGAACATGTAGCACTTTAGATAAAGTAAGAATTTTTGAAGGGGTTGATAGAGAAGCACTTCCAATATTTTTTATATGCAAACCTAAGCCATTACCAATGTGAAATTGATCAGTACCATGGGTAAGGCATTGGTGTATCCATGTGGGTTACATTGGATGTAACATGATGAGTGGCACCTGTGTTAAGGTACCAAGAAGGATCAAATGATGCCGTGGGTGCTACCAAGAAAGCTTCTGGAGAAGAATTCAGCTTGGAGGCATTGTCAGTTGGTGCATAGCAAAAATAACATTGCACCGCTGTATGATTAGTTTTGTTGCAAATTTGACAAGCAACCATAGGGCCGGGTAGGGAGGAGAGATGGAAGATGTTTTGCATGTCGACCACGGTTGGAGTAACCTCGAGCTCATCCTCTACTATAACTATGAAAGGGGCCACGATTTAAGTTAATGGGTGGGGGGGGGTTGATCTGGTGGTTAGATTAACTTCTGATGAAGGCAAGTCAAGTTGTTGTCTTGGTTGATCTTTGAATATTTCTTGATTCAGTAAAAGGCCTATGAAATCATCAAGGGGAAGAGGGTCAAGACGGGGGTAATAGAGGTGGCAAAGGAATCATATTCATGACCACAAAGCATTGTGAGGATAATATCAGCATTAAAAACTGAGTGAGTAGCAGTGATAAGATGTTCAACAATATATTTAATCTTCTAAACAAACTCGGCCATAGAAGAGTGGCCTTTGCGAATTTGCAAGAGTTGGAATTTCAATTGCATTATGCGGGCTTGAGATTGTGAGGCATAAGTCAGCTCAAGGGAACTCCAAGCAACGTGGGAAGTGGTGAGACCAACTATTTGAGAAAGAGCACTTCAGGAGGGATGACCAAGATAAGATCACCGGTCTTGCTTGCACCATAAGAATATGCATGGTTAGGATGGAGGTTGGTGATGAGCATGGGTGGGGGAGGGTATCGGAGCGGAGTTTCCATTGACATAGCCATAAAGGTCTGGCATGAAGTAAAGGGAGCATTGCAATTTTGAGGAGATAGTGCTGCGCTTCGGTGAGACGATATGGTAGGCACAGGGAGCCAGCGGGTGGAGCGAGCAGGTCTTGAGGTCGTGGGGGTTGGCAAACGATCGTTGTATTTGTTTGAGAGAGATTCTTCCACATTCGGGTGGGAGTGTTTTGTTTTTTGTTACTTTATATTTGAATTTGAATTAAACTTGTTGATACTTACTTACTCAAACTCTTCTGATCGGTTGGAGAGATCAATCAAGGATAGAGTTAGCTACGATGGATTTGAATTTGAATTGAATTCAGAGGCTTATCCTTTACACTTATAGAACCTTACATTTCACATCTATTTAATAGATGTCACGTCCTCATATTGTTTTGTTATTTCACTTTTTCCTTTCAGACACTGGATGTTGTAATAGGTGAAACCTATGCTGATGATCCAACACAAACCAATCTTGCAACATTTCTTCACAACGTTAATGTCGATGATTAGTCTTGTTTTGCTTTTCCTGCTAATCAAAGTGTATGGAGATATGACAAAAGAACTCACCATTCTACTGCCATTAGTATGATTATCAGATCTCATCCCATAAATATTCATTCATTCAAAAATGCAAGTGAACATAAACTTGCAACAATCATCAGTTTGATGGTACCTTTATAAGATATCCTCTGCCCTGGAAATCTTTGTCATAAGTAGAAAATGTAATTGTTTATTTCGGATTTTGATATTAACTCTTAATTTGTTCTTTTTTGCTGTGAAAATTGGGTATTGAAGATTGGTTTGATGGTGCCATCTCTCAGCCCCAGTTGGTTCTAGCAGATCTTCTTGAAGTCTTCTTCCCTACAGGGAACTATACCACAACATATTTCAAGAACCTTGCAAAGGTTGGTTTCCCCTTTTCCACCCAGATATGAACAAATTTTGTTTGACTTCATTTATCTGCAATTATGAGACCCGTCTTGCATATGGTAATAATCAAGTATGGACACAGGACGAAGTGATTGCATCTGTTGGGCCTGAGATCTGCAATAGAGATAGCTCTACAGCAATGGATCCCATTGTAGTACCTTGTTAATGAAGCCAAATGACGATAGTAGGTTATGTGTTGTTCATCTTTTTAGTTGAGAAAGCCGAAGATTTTGGGTGCCAACTACTACTAGGGACTACATCCATTACATCTACTATGAAATGGATATAGGTTCCAAGAATTAAATCCATGTCAAGGTATTTGGAATTGACAGTGGACAAGGATACTTCAAAGTGTGAAAAATGTGCTGTTGATTTTTGACATTCCAAGTCGAAATCAACCCCCGCGGCGGTTTTTGGTAGGAGAAGCTAAATTCCAATGCAACCTTGTATTTTGATCTTCCTGCCGAGGATTGATTCAGTCTTGAAAAGTTATTGTAGAAACAGAGTGTCAATAACCAACAGCATTTCCTTTTTAGCATAAGTGAACTGGTGAGATTCCTTTTGTTTCTAGTGTACTTTATCTCATATACATTTTGTGACTTGAGTTAGCTTTCTTTCTTTGTAGTGGACAGCTTTAAATATAGTTTTTTCCTCCTTATATGCATGGTCTAATATCTGGTGTAAAAATGAATGATTCAGCAACATTGGTTTTCAATTTGATTTTACATTAGCTGGTAAACCGGCAGACTTCATGGCAAATAGCCAAAATTACGAACACCTTTAACATGGCTTTTGGTGGTCTTCTCTGATGAAGAACAACTGGCAAAATCATCTAAGATAATATTTGTATACAATAACTTAATGAGTGGGCAAAGTATGGAAGAGAATTCTGAGCAACTAGTATAGGGAGCACATACTAATAAAGAATGACGAAATGGTACTAGCGTCAATGAAAAGTTTCTACATTTGCACCTCTTACAATGAGAGCTAATTGGTGAAACAAACACCAAGAAATCACATACAACAATCGAAACAAATCAATACAACACAGAAATTTAAGTGGTTTACACACCAATGCGATGCGTTACGTTCATGAGCGAATAATAAGAAATTTTCCAATGCATCTAAGATTACCGTGGAGATCTATCACCAATTGCCATGACATTACAAACAAAAATCCCCAAATATCACAATGGCTCTACAAGAGAGTTTGAGTCGAATAACAGGGTCAACCCATCTAATTGGATTGTATTGTACCTGCGAGTTGGAGATCAAGCCGATCGATTCACACCCTTGAATTCATCGAATCTGAATTCTGCACCTGTAGGGTTAGAAGATTATGCTCCCCTCATACCTCTTAACCACGTATTGTATGAAAAGATGAATCCCCTTCTTAAATATGTGATGAAAGGGTTTGAGGGGAGCACACTTGTCACCTCACGAGGATAGAGGATCCCATCTCTAATTACCTTTGCCATACGTTTGTGATTCAAGTCTCCCGTCAATAATATATTAACATAAAAGTAGCCGTGTTCAGCTTAAATCACCACTTGCTTTAGCACATACATAATTATTTGAGCGTAAGAGTGGTGATGTCACCTAAAGGCTAATCAATTCTATACCCACCCATGATTATTTTAATCATAAATAATTATTGAAAATAATGCTTTTCAAGCTTGATTCTCTCTTTTGATATTTATTTCAGTTCATATCTGGATATAATCTTCATGAACATGAGTTGTTGGAATCTCATATGCTGCAAGTTTGAAAAAGCTAGTTTTGCCTTCCACCAATAAAGTAAAAGAGAAAGCTAGTTTTGCCCATCTTCATGTCCTTCCTCGTCTTTGTTATCTGAAACCCAATTTAATGGAAGAATAGTATAACTGGGTGAACTTTTCTTTATTCTCCTAAAAGACACCACTTTGGGTTTGCTTGGAGACTGCACTAAACACTTACCGAAGTAATGGCCTCATAACTGGTGTTTTTGCTATATATGTGTTTAAACCAAGAGGTCCTTTTCAAACATAGATCACAATCAGGAGGAAGGGTGTTTCAGAGACCAGTGTAAGGAGTGACCTGGAGAGCTTTGGGCAAATTCGGTGTCAAAAGTTTCTGTATGAATAGAGTCCAGAAGGACAATTTTCCTACGTAGTCTTGTTCCAATAATTTTTACTGAGAAATAGTTTTGAAACCTTGACCTCAAGCCAGTAGACGTGAGAGTTTGCTTAACCATTTTCTGGTTTGTTCTACCTTATAGCAAGTATTGAAAAGGTAAGCTTTGTATTCATCACTTCTCTTCCACTTTCAGTTTAAGGAAGGGATGTATATATGCTTCTTCCACTCTGGGTACTTGTCTTTCTTATTTTCTCATTTATGGGGTAAGAGAATTGGTACACTTCAGTGTTATCTATGGAGTGTTAGTATGAGCAACTGCGGGTCACAGCTTCTAACTCTTGCTTTTATCTGCCATAGGTACAGAAGCATGCCAAACCCAGAAACCTGCCTTTCTTGAAGGGTTGTTTCCTGATCACCATCACAGCATAGAAAATTTTATATAATGGATCCAAGACTGATCGAAGTAGCTAATAATGGAGATATAAATGCATTGTATGCATTGATAGGAGAGAAGCCTTTCATCCTTGAAGAGGTTGAAAAGATTCCATTCGTTAACACTCCTTTACATTTGGCTGTTTTATCTGATAAGGTTTGCATGGTGGAAGAAATTAAAAATTTGAAGCCTTCCTTCACCTTCAAGCTGAACCAAGATGGATTTAGCCCCTTGCATCAAGCTTCAATGTCTGGGAAACTAGAGATTCTGAGGGTGCTCATGAGAAAAGAAAGTGGACCTTGCCGAAAGAAAGTAAAGAAATCCATGAATGTTGATGGTGATCTTTGTATCCTGAAAGGGAGAGAGAAGAGGACTCCTCTTCACTGTGCAGCTATTTCAGGACAGACTGACATTTTAGAAGAATTACTCTCTTGCTGCTCAGAATCAATTGGAGCTTTGACAGTTCGGAAGGAGAGTGTGCTTCATTTGGCTGTGAAACATGAACAGGTCGACGCCTTTAGAACATTGGTTAGTTGGCTTCGAAAGCAATGGCACCATGAGATTCTAACTTGGAAAGACCAGGAAGGCAACACAGTTTTGCATCTTGCTGCCTCAACAGGACAATATGAGGTATTACAACTGTGTAAACTCCAATTCCCTTGCTTATACCTTAAAAAGAAATCTGACATCATTTGATTATGTTTACATTTTACAGATAGTCAAGGAACTAGTACAGAGTAGTCTCCTTGTTAGAAAAGTTGTCTGCGTAAATGAGAGGAACAAGGCTGGGTTGACAGCATTGGATCTGGCAGTGAATCTTCCTAGCAGCAATCCAAACAAAGAACAAACTAAAAATCTTTTATCCAGTGCAGGAGCTAAGAAAGCTGAAGAGATTGGGTGCCAAGTAGCAGTAAAATGCATATCAGCACTGGAAATTTCATCTGATTCAAGAATCAAATGTCTCGCAAAGTATTTCAAGATGAACGTGGACGTGGACATTCCAAGTGATGCCCGTAACGCTCTATTGGTGATAGTTGTTCTAATAGCCACAGCTACTTATCAAACTGGAGTAAGTCCCCCAGGTGGGTATTGGCAGGAAGACAAAATATCCGAGGTCACACCCAACTGCACATCAAAATGTATCTATGACCATTTTGCAGGACAAGCCGTCTGGTCTACAGTGGCCCCAATTACATACAACTTGGTCATGCTTTTTAATTTTGCTGGGTTTATGCTGTCTTCACTGCTTGCTTACAATCTCACTGTAGGATATCCTCTTCGAGGTCCCCTGCTACTAGCTCTAGTCTTTATGTTGCTTACGTATTCATGGTCTACTCCAATCTTTTACAATGGTTCAGCTAATCATGTTGATTATCTCTGGCAAGCTAGTAATTTGATGTTATGGCTTCCAGTTGGTTTCATAATAATCATCTGGGCTATTACATCAAATTGGATGAGGCAGTTCTGGTTGAAGTTTTTGCTATTTACTGGTTTTGTGAAGCAGTAACTGAATGTTATATATTCCATATTTACTTCTGAGCATCTTCTGAGTTTGGAAATTAATAGATAGAGATGATATGTAATCAGTTTGGGGAGAATGTATTTGTGATCGGGAACTGCCATATTACTATTGATGATTGAGTTTTTCAAATCACTTTTCTTCGCAACAAATAAGAATCATAGAGTAACCAAACCTTATTGAGCCCAGAAGTAATTGTTAAGTGCTGAAAAAGAAGAAAAAAAACCCAAAGGGCAAAGTATTGCACCAATCTACTATGAAAAGAAGAAGATCGAGTACAAGTTTTCCTCTCAAATTGAAAGTACAATCACTGGAACAGAATAAAGAATAAGGATAACTCACAAGAAACTAAATCAAAAACACCACACACAAACATAGATCTCACAAAATCTCCTTGTTTTGAATATATCTCAAGTTATAGTAATGATTTCAAGGGTATCCTAAAATCCTTGCTTAGGAGTTATATGGCAATTATTCTGACACACTAATTCTATGACATTTGTCCAACTTAGCATAGAAGTTGCTAAAATCATACAAGGTAAATTGGTCTAAAAATAGTGTGTTGGTTCAACAAAAGTGTGCTGACGTGGTCGTTTGGCACACAATTTATGTGCCAACAAGAAGCTCCAAATTTGGAGTTTCTTGGGCACCGAAGCACTTCTAGTAGAAAATGAAGGGCACAAGAGAGAAGCTGAAGGTGAATCAGGGTATTGATGTCATTTTCCCATGTTATTTTCAAAAGCCTTATAACAACACATTTATGTCTCTCTCGACTCTGCTCTTGACTCTCTCTTGACTCTCTCGTGACTCACTCGTATATGTTGTCTCTCTCGTCTCTCTCAAGCCCTAAGCAAGCTAAGATTCACCTCTCTGCAATCGAAGCCCTCTCTCTACAACTAAAGTCGAAGCCCTCTCTTTGTGCAAGCGAACCCCTCTAACTACAACATATCTCTTTGCAACCGAAGTCGAAGCCCTTTTTCTGCAACTGAAGCCAAAGCCCTCTCTCTGCAACCGAAGCAGCAATTTCGGGTTCTTTTGTGATCATTTTAGGGTTTCCATTTCTTCATCTTCCATCAGCGAGTCTCTGGTGTCCAGTTCTTCATCTTCATTCACCTGCAATTGGATGTATTTTCCACCTATTTATCTCATGTTTGTGGATTTTTTTTTTAATTATTTATTTTGTTTATGGTTTATTTGTAAATGTATCTCCTCCTGTTGTCTTTACCAAGCAGTGGTTGCAACTTCTCATTTTATAACTAATGTTTGAAAGAGCAAGTTATTGGAGGTCTTAAAACAATTAGAACTACAGCTATTTGATTGGTCATTCTCATGGTATCCATGGTCTTGCATTGATTTATATTGTTCTTTAAAAATGTGATCTTATTTATAAATAATCTAATAGCTCTCAATTTTGAGAAATTTTCTTACTCTCCAAGAAGTTTGGCTGATCAAATAGTCTAATTTAGCATGCGACTGCTTTTGTTATGTAGAGCAGAAAACCAGCTTTCTAATAAATCCAGAGTCTGATTTTCATTGAAGGAGTTATGCTTCTATCAGACAATATTTGGTGAGCACGCTTAATAAGAGAAAAGAGAAAAGAAGAGAAAGGAGAGGAGATAAAGAGAAACAATGTGAATCATTAAAACATGTAACCTTGGGAGTATTTTACCAATTGTTGGAGGTCCCACTCCCTTCACTAGGTATAAAAACACATTAGGTAATACAAAATTAAGAAAATGATAAGCGAGAAAAGATCCAGTTGCAACTATACTTCTGTGGTTAGTTGCACAACTGTATCTTTCTTGATGATGGATGGTCAAATCTATTCAATGTAGATCAAAATATTTATGAAGGATCTAAAAGAAAAGAGATACCAATACTGTTCATAGTGTTGTTCATGGGAACGGGGTGACAACCCATATTTGTTTTGCATGGGAATGGATGATGTTGTGGTTTTTCGAGAGGAGGAATAGGATTGCTTAGTTTATATTTGTCAATGCAAGGTTAGTGGTAAGATCCATACTTCTTAGTGGAGAGTTCATGGGTTCGGTCCTTGTGGACGACAAAGCTCTCTCCTGAGGATGTAATCGAGGTGTGCCCAAACTATCTTGGATGAAACTCAAATACCAAAAAAAAAAAAAAATTGTTGTTTCATTTTAATAGTCTTTGGCATTTTTTGATTTCAGATTAGGAAATTAGGCTTGGTACTTATTTTGAAGTTCCTCCTTTGTTTGTTTCCTTGTAGCTATATTTAGTTTATGTTGTTATTTGGTTTTTATTTTGTGAAGATTAGGCTAACCTCTGCATCAGAGGCGGAGCTATTAAGGGGCTGAGACCCAAAAACAGTGGCGGACCTACAGTGGAGCATGCCCCCCCCCCCGAATCTTTTTTAAATTTTTTATTAATTCCTTAATTTTTTTGATTTTTATATTAATTGCCTTTCATTATTTGGCCCCCAATATTGAGAACAATTTTTAAAAGGTAAAATAATTGGTATAAATGTCATTTCTAATTAAAAACTAACTCCTCAATCCCTATTTATTCTCCCATTTCTTCTCTCTCATGTTTTCTTCCTATTTACATGGGTTAAAGGAAATTTTTAAAAAAAAAAAATCATATTAAGTATTTAAAATGGCATTCCTATTTAGAAACAAACTCCTCAATCCTTATTTAGTCTCTTCTCTCTCATATTTTTTTTCCTATTTATTTTCTTCCCTTTCTTTCTTCTTATTTATTCTTTCTTTTCCTTTCTATAAGTGTGGGTTAAAGAAATTTGGAAAAAAATCTTCTCCACAATTAGGTATTCTTTCTCAATTTATTTATTGTTTATTTTTTTCTCATTTTTTTATTATTCTTTTTAATTAATTTTATATTATCTGTTTACTTATTTATTCTGCAATTTTTGTTATTTGATTTTATATTGTGAATAAAATGTCTAATAAGGTAAAACTACCATTAGTTTGCATCTCTTAATTTTTTTTTAAAAAAAAATCAAAATTAGTTTGCATCTCCTGCCAAAAAAAAAATTTGGTCTGCATATAACTTTCTAGGGTTAGAATTATGTGTTTTTTGTTTTATGTATTGTATAAATTTCTAGGGTTATGGGACCCCCAATAGGTTTTATAAGAGCTCATACAATATGTGTAGCGGAAAAGCATTAGTGCTTCCCCAACGGAAAGGTTATCTGGACTTTCATTCTTCGTCCCTCCATTGTTGAATCCTGGGTCCGCCCCTGCTCGGAAAAAAAAAAATCATCTTTGTGCACAGTTGTCTGTTGTGCACAGCAGTGCACATAGATGTCAAACAATAGGCTAAAATTTAAAACATGATTTCAAATTTAAAAAATCTAAAATAGGCTTGTAATTTTTTACTTTTTTAGCATATTGTTTGGCATCTATGTACATTGGTGTACACAGCATAAGATGTTTCCCCATAGACCCCCCTCCCCTTTTTTTTTTTTAATTCACCTTTGATTTCCCTTAGTGAGAGCCGGCCACATGCCCCCTCCCCAACTTCCGATTCCCTTTCCCTTTTGATTTTACTAATAGCTATTTAAATCTTGTTAGAATTTCAATAATTGAATTTATTAGATCTAATCATAATTATTGGATTTTTTTTACTTACTTTATGAAATTAACTGTTTCATTCATGATTTTCTTTTTCTTTTTTGCGACCTTCTTTCGTTCATGATTTTTTTAAAGCATTAAATGGTAACAAATATATTCATATAATTTTAGTCCTTATGCTTTATTTTAACATGTTTTTTATAATTTACTTATAATTGTGTTATCTATATTTTAGTCTTCCTATTAAGTTATCTAAAATTTTAATGTAGAATCCACATTAAAATATAATTTTAGTCCTTATGCTTCATTTTAACATGAGTCCCGTATAGGTCAACATAATATTTATGGTGAAAATGCGTTAATGCTCATCCAACGGAAGAGGTGATCCAGACTCATTATTCACCCCCTTTCCATCCCCCCAATTTTCAGTCTTGACTCCGCCCCTGCTCTAAATAGGCCTACAATAGAATCTTTATTACTTGCAGGCAAGTATTTGGGCTGATAAGGACTCGTTTTCAGTTTTGGGAAATTTTGGCAAGTGGAATCATCTACCATTCTTCTTGGACATTTTATTTGATTGTTTGTTTTGGGCATCTATTATTCTTCTAATTTGTAACACATCTTGCATTTCTTTAATGTAGTCTTTGATCAAATGTGACTGTATATGGTGATGGCAGCGTGAGGTCATTTTCTATCCATCACAGTGGCTCTTTAACTCCTAAAAATGCCAAAGTCCTAGTTGCAGCCCACAGAATTGAAGCAATACTACTGATGTTCTCTACTTTTGTTTGAGTTTTGATGGATAACGCTTTCTAGGTTGTTAAGCAATACTACTTTAGTTTTATACTCTTCTCCTTCATCTTCTTCTTGTTTTCCTCTTTCGCTTTTGTTCTATAGCAGCACCACACAACCCCACCATGAAGAAAAAATCAAAAACACAGAAAACCCTAGGGCGTCGTCAACGAAGATGTACAATTCCCAACCCTGCAATTTGGGCTGGAATGTTGACATTCATCGGTGGACTTCCAATTTAGGCTAGAAATAAAGTGGGTTCGGCCCCAGTGCCCCCACTTACATAAAGATCTGTCAAAGGAGAGACCATTCCAAACTCCATTATTCTTAGATGCAGATTAGAAATAAAGTGAATTTGGTCCGAGTCTGGATTGTCTCTTCGACAGCTATTCAGGAATTAATTTCCATTTGTGGTTGTAATGCCGTGGAAGGAGCACAGAGTATTTTCTGTTAGGGAAGATGACAAGTGTTTGGGCTGCTAAGGACTCGTTTCCAGTTTTAAAAAAATTTTTAGTTTTGTAACCATCTTGCATTTCTTTTATTATTGTCTTGATCAAATGTGGACTG